>NC_139518.1:67968974-67973974 GCF_947247035.1 Vipera ursinii
GGGGGCAATGGTGGTTAATGGTGGTTAATGGGGATTAATGGAGGTTAATGGAGGTTAATGGGGGTTAATGGGGGTTAATGGGGGTTAATGAGGTTAATGGGGGTTAATGGATATTTATGGCAGTGGGTTTTAATGGGGTTAATGGTGGTCAATGGTAGCTTATAGGGTTAATGGGGTTTAATGGAATTAATAGTGGTCAATGGGGGTTAATGGGGGTTAATGGGGGTTAATGGGAGGTATTGGGTTTTAATGGGGTTAAACCCCCTAACCCTAACCCTTACCTAACCCTAACCATAACCCTAACCCTAACCTGATGGTGGTTAATGCAGTTAGTAGGGGTCAGTGGTGGTTTATGGGGATTAATGGTGGTTAATGGATAGTAATGGGTGTTAATGGCAGTTAATGGAGGATAATGGGGGATAATTGTGCTTAATGGCAGTTAATGGCAGTTAATAGGTTTTAATGGGGTTAATGCAGGTCAATGGTGGTTAATAGGGGTAAATGGTTGTTAATAATGGTCTATGGTGGTTAATGGCAGTAAATGATGGTTAATGCAGTTACTGGGGGCAATGGTGGTAATTGGTGGTTAATAGGGTTTAATGGTGGTTTATGGGGTAAATGGTGGTTAATGATGGTTAATGCAGTTAATGGGGGCAATGGTGGTTAATGGTGGTTAATGGGGTTTAATGGTGGTTTATGGGGGTTTGTGGGGTCAATATAGGTTTATGTTGGTTAATGAAGGTTTATGATGGTTAATGGGGTTAATACAGTTAGTAGGGGTCAGTGGTGGTTTATGGGGGTTAATGGTGGTTAATGGATAGTAATGGGGGTTAATGGCAGTTAATGGAGGATAATGGGGGATAATTGTGGTTAATGGCAGTTAATGGCCGTTAATGGGTTTTAATGGGGTCAATGGAGGTCAATGGTGGTTAATAGGGGTTAAAAGTTGTTAATAATGGTCTATGGTTGTTAATGGTGGTTAAAGATGGTTAATGCAGTTAATGGGGAAATGGTGGTTAATGGTGGTTAATGGAGGTTATGGACAGGATTAGGGTTAGGGTTTAGGGTTTGGGGTTTGGGTTTAGGTTTAGGGGTTAGGGGTTAGGGGTTAGGGTTAGGGTTAGGATTAGGGTTGGGTAAGGGTTAGGGTTAGGGTGTTTAACCCCATTGGTGGAGCAGTGGGCTAATGCCTCCTTAAGTAACACCAGCTGCCTGCAATTAGTGCAGGTTTGCATCCCACCAGGCTCAAGGTTGACTCAGCCTTCCATCCTTCCGAGGTAGGTAAAATGAGGACCCAGATTGTTGGGGGCAATTAAACTGACTTTGTAATAATGCCGCTTGGGGTGTGTGTGAAAGCCCTAATAAGCAGGCATATACATAGAATGAAGGCTACTGCTAAGTTTGTAAAGCCGCCCTGAGTCTTTGGAGAAGGGCGGGATATAAATGGAATTTAAAAAAAATTAAAACCCAATAACGGCCATTCACCCCTATTAACCACCATTAACTACCATTGACCACTATTAATTCCATTAAACCCCATTAACCCTATAAACCACCATTGACCTCCATTAACCCCATTAAAACCCATTAACCGCCATTAACAGCCATTAACCACCATTAACCCCATTAATCTCCATTAAACCCCATTAATCCCCATTAACCCCCATTAACCTCCATTAATCCCCATTAACCACCATTAACTTTCATTAACCACCATTAATCCCTTTAACCATCATTGATACCAATTAAGCCCATTAAAACGTATTAACGACCATTAACCTTCCTTAACCACCCTTAACCCCTTAAACCACCAATGACCCCTATTAATTGCATTAACCCCCATTAACCCCCATTAATCCCCATTAACCACCATTAACCTTCATTAACCACCATTAATCCCCATTAACCATCATTGACCCCAATTAACCTCATTAATCCAATTAACCCTAACCCTAACCCCTAACCCTAACCCTAACCCTAACCCATAAACTACCATTGACCATCATTAACCCCTATTATCACCATTAACCACCACTGACCCCCATTAACCCCATTAAAACCCATTAAACCCCATTAACCCCCATTAACCTCCATTAACCACCATTAACCTCCATTAACCTCAATTAATCCCCATTAACCACCATTAACCTTCATTAACCATCATTAATCCCTTTTAACCATCATTGACCCCAATTAAGCTCATTAACCCAATTAACCCTAACCCTAATCCGAACACTAACCCTAACCCTAACCCCTAACCCTAACCCTAACCCTAACCCTAACCCTAACCCTAACCCTAACCCTAACCCTAAACCTAACCCCTAACCCTAACCCTAACCCTAACCCTAACCCTAACCCTAACTCCAAAACCTAACCCTAACCCTAAACCCTAACCCTAACCCTAACACAACCCTAACCCTAACCCTAACCCTAACCACGAACCCTAACCCTAACACAACTCTAACCCTAACCCTAACCCAACTCTAACCCTAACCCTAACCCTAACCCTAACCCCTAACCCTAACCCTAACCCCTAACCCTAACCCTAACCCTAACCCTAACCGCTAACCCTAACCCTAACACAACCCTAACCCTAACCTTAACCCTAACCCTAACGCTAACCCTAACGCTAATCCTAACCCTAACCCAAACCCTAACCCTAACCCTAAACCCTAACCCTAACCCTAACACAACCCTAACCCTAACCCTAAACATAACCACTAACCCTAACCCTAACACAACCCTAACCCTAACCCTAACCCTAACCCTAACCCTAACCCTAACCCTAACCCTAACCCTAACCCTAACCCTAACCCCTAACCCTAACCCTAACCCTAACCCCTAACCCTAACCCTAACCCTAACCCCTAACCCTAACCCTAATCCTAACCCCTAACCCTAACCCTAACCCTAACACAACCCTAACCCTAACCCTAACCCTAACCCTAACCCTAACCCTAACACAACCCTAACCCTAACCCTAACCCTAACCCTAACCCTAACCCTAACCCTAACACAACCCTAACCCTAACCCTAACCCTAACCCTAACCCTAACCCTAACCCAAACCCTAACCCTAACCCTAACCCTAACCCTAACCGTAACCTCCATTAACCACCATTGCCCCCATTAAGTGCATTAACCATCATTAACCAACATTAACCACCATAGACCATTATTAAGAACCATTAACCCCTGATGGAGGTTAATGGAGGTTAATTGAGGTTAATAGGGGTTAATGGGGGTTAATGGAGGTTAATGGGGGTTAATGCAATTAATAGGGGTCAGCGGTGGTTTAGGGGGTTAATGGTGGTTAATGAAGGTTAATGGTTGTTAATGGGGATTAATGGAGGTTAATGGAGGTTAATGGGGGTTAATGGGTGTTAATGGGGGTTAATGGGGGTTAATGAGGTTAATGGTGGTTAATGGATATTTATGGCAGTGGGTTTTAATGGGGTTAATGGTGGTCAATGGTAGCTTATAGGGTTAATGGGGTTTAATGGAATTAATAGTGGTCAATGGGGGTTAATGGGGGTTAATGGGGGTTAATGGCAGTTATTGGGTTTTAATGGGGTTAAACCCCCTAACCCTAAACCTTACCTAACCCTAACCATAACCCTAACCCTAACCTGATGGTGGTTAATGCAGTTAGTAGGGGTCAGTGGTGGTTTATGGGGATTAATGGTGGTTAATGGATAGTAATGGGTGTTAATGGCAGTTAATGGAGGATAATGGGGGATAATTGTGCTTAATGGCAGTTAATGGCAGTTAATAGGTTTTAATGGGGTTAATGCAGGTCAATGGTGGTTAATAGGGGTAAATGGTTGTTAATAATGGTCTGTGGTGGTTAATGGCAGTAAATGATGGTTAATGCAGTTACTGGGGGCAATGGTGGTAATTGGTGGTTAATAGGGTTTAATGGTGGTTTATGGTGGTTTATGGGGTAAATGGTGGTTAATGATGGTTAATGCAGTTAATGGGGGCAATGGTGGTTAATGGTGGTTAATGGGGTTTAATGGTGGTTTATGGGGGTTTGTGGGGTCAATATAGGTTTATGTTGGTTAATGAAGGTTTATGATGGTTAATGGGGTTAATACAGTTAGTAGGGGTCAGTGGTGGTTTATGGGGGTTAATGGTGGTTAATGGATAGTAATGGGGGTTAATGGCAGTTAATGGAGGATAATGGGGGATAATTGTGGTTAATGGCAGTTAATGGCCGTTAATGGGTTTTAATGGGGTCAATGGAGGTCAATGGTGGTTAATAGGGGTTAATAGTTGTTAATAATGGTCTATGGTTGTTAATGGTGGTTAAAGATGGTTAATGCAGTTAATGGGGAAATGGTGGTTAATGGTGGTTAATGGAGGTTATGGACAGGATTAGGGTTAGGGTTTAGGGTTTGGGGTTTGGGTTTAGGTTTAGGGGTTACGGGTTAGGGGTTAGGGTTAGGGTTAGGATTAGGGTTGGGTTAGGGTTAGGGTTAGGGTGTTTAACCCCATTGGTGGAGCAGTGGGCTAATGCCTCCTTAAGTAACACCAGCTGCCTGCAATTAGTGCAGGTTTGCATCCCACCAGGCTCAAGGTTGACTCAGCCTTCCATCCTTCCGAGGTAGGTAAAATGAGGACCCAGATTGTTGGGGGCAATTAAGCTGACTTTGTAATAATGCCGCTTGGGGTGTGTGTGAAAGCCCTAATAAGCAGGCATATACATAGAATGAAGGCTACTGCTAAGTTTGTAAAGCCGCCCTGAGTCTTTGGAGAAGGGCGGGATATAAATGGAATTTAAAAAAAAATTAAAACCCAATAACGGCCATTCACCCCTATTAACCACCATTAACCACCATTGACCACTATTAATTCCATTAAACCCCATTAACCCTATAAACCACCATTGACCTCCATTAACCCCATTAAAACCCATTAACCGCCATTAACAGCCATTAACCACCATTAACCCCATTAATCTCCATTAAACCCCATTAATCCCCATTAACCCCCATTAACC
>NC_139518.1:67976474-67986474 GCF_947247035.1 Vipera ursinii
TAATGGTGGTTAATTATGGTTAATGGTCGTTAAAAAGTTTTAATGGGCTTAATTGGTATCAATGATGGTTAAAGGGGATTAATGGTGGTTAATGAAGTATAATGGTGGTTAATGGGGATTAATGGAGGTTAATGGAGGTTAATGGGGGTTAATGGGGGTTAATGGAGGTTAATGGGGTTAATGGTGGTTAATGGATATTTATGGCGGTTAGTGGGTTTTAATGAGGTTAATGGAGGTCAATGGTGGTTTATAGGGTTAATGGGGTTTAATGGAATTAATAGTGGTCAATGGGGGTTAATGGGGGTTAATGGGGGGTTAATGGCAGTTATTGGGTTTTAATGGGGTTAAACCCCCTAACCCTAACCCTTACCCAACCCTATCCCTAACCCTAACCCTAATCTGATGGTGGTTAATGCTGTTAGTAGGGGTCAGTGGTGGTTTATGGGGGTTAATGGTGTTTAATGGATAGTAATGGGTGTTAATGGCAGTTAATGGAGGATAATGGGGGATAATTGTGCTTAATGGCAGTTAATGGCAGTTAATGGGTTTTAATGGGGTTAATGCAGGTCAATGGTGGTTAATAGGGGTTAATGGTTGTTAATAATGGTCTATGGTGGTTAATGGCAGTAAATGATGATTAATGCAGTTACTGGGGGCAATGGTGGTAAATGGTGGTTAATGAGGTTTAATGGTGGTTTATGGGGGTTTATGGGGTTAATGGTGGTTAATGATGGTTAATGCATTTTAATGGGGGCATTGGTAGTTAATGGTGGTTAATGGGGTTTAATGGTGGTTTATGGGGGTTTGTAGGGTCAATGTTGGTTTATGTTGGTTAATGAAGGTTTATGATGGTTAATGGGGTTAATGCAGTTAGTAGGGGTCAGTGGTGGTTTATGGGGGTTAATGGTGGTTAATGGATAGTAATGGGGGTTAATGGCAGTTAATAGAGGATAATGGGGGATAATTGTGGTTAATGGCAGTTAATGGCCGTTAATGGGTTTTAATGCGGTCAATGGAGGTCAATGGTGGTTAATAGGGGTTAATGGTTAATCACCATTAACCACCACTGACCCGCATTAACACCATTAAAACCCATTAACCCCCATTAACCCCCATTAACCTCCATTAACCCCCATTAACCTTCATTAAACACCATTAACATCAATTAATCCCCATTAACCACCATTAACCTTCATTAACCATCATTAATCCCCTTTAACCATCATTGACCCCAATTAAGCTCATTAACCCAATTAACCCTAACCCTAACCCTAACCCTAACCCTAACCCTAACCCTAATGCTAACCCTAACCCTAACCCCTAACCCTAACCCTAACCCTAACCCTAACCCTAACACAACCCTAACCCTAACCCTAACCCTAACCCCTAACCCTAACCCTAACCCTAACCCTAACACAACCCTAACCCTAACCCAAACAGCTAACCCTAACCCTAACCCTAACCCTAACCGTAACCCTAACCCTAACCGCTAACTGTAACCCTAACCCTAACCCTAACCCTAACCCTAACCCTAACCCTAACCCCTAACCCTAACCCTAACCCTAACCCTAACCCTAGCTCCAAACCCTAACCCAAACCCTAACCCTAACCCTAACCCTAACCCTAACACAACCCTAACCCTAACCCTAACCCTAACCCTAACCCAAACCCTAACCCTAACCCTAACCCAAACCCTAACCCTAACTCCAAAACCTAACCCTAACCCTAACAGCTAACCCTAACCCTAACCCTAACCCTAACCCTAACTCTAACTCCTAACCCTAACTCTAACAATACCCTAACCCTAACCCCTAACCCTAACCCTAACCCTAACCCTAACCCTAACACAACCCTAACCCTAACCCTAACAGCTAACCCTAACCCTAACCCTAACCCTAACCCTAACCGTAACCCTAACCCTAACCGCTAACCCTAACCCTAACCCTAACCCTAACCCCTAACCCTAACCCTAACCCTAACCCTAACCCTAACCCTAACTCCAAACCCTAACCCTAACCCTAACCCTAACCCTAACCCTAACACAACCCTAACAATAACCCTAACCCTAACCCTAACCCTTACCCTAACCCTAACCCTAACCCTAACCCTACCTCCAAACCCTAACCCTAACCCTAACCCTAACCCTAACCCAAACCCTAACCCTAACCCTAACCCTAACCCTAAACCCTAACCCTAACCCTAACCCTAACAGTAACCTCCATTAACCACCATTGCCCCCATTAAGTGCATTAACCATCATTAACCGACATCAACCACCATAGACCATTATTAAAAACCATTAACCCCTGATGGAGGTTAATGGAGGTTAAGGGAGGTTAATAGGGGTTAATGGGGGTTAATGGAGGTTAATGGGGGTTAATGCAATTAATAGGGGTCAGTGGTGGTTTAGGGGGTTAATGGTGGTTAATGAAGGTTAATGGTGGTTAATGGGGATTAATGGAGGTTAATGGAGGTTAATGGGGGTAAATGGGGGTTAATGAGGTTAATGGGGGTTAATGGATATTTATGGCAGTGGGTTTTAATGGGGTTAATGGTGGTCAATGGTAGCTTATAGGGTTAATGGGGTTTAATGGAATTAATAGTGGTCAATGGGGGTTAATGGGGTTAATGGGGGTTAATGGCAGTTATTGGATTTTAATGGGGTTAAACCCCCTAACCCTAACCCTTACCTAACCCTAACCATAACCCTAACCCTAACCTGATGGTGGTTAATGCAGTTAGTAGGGGTCAGTGGTGGTTTATGGGGATTAATGGTGGTTAATGGATAGTAATGGGTGTTAATGGCAGTTAATGGAGGATAATGGGGGATAATTGTGCTTAATGGCAGTTAATGGCAGTTAATAGGTTTTAATGGGGTTAATGCAGGTCAATGGTGGTAAATAGGGGTTAATAGTTGTTAATAATGGTCTATGGTGGTTAATGGCAGTAAATGATGGTTAATGCAGTTACTGGGGGCAATGGTGGTAATTGGTGGTTAATAGGGTTTAATGGTGGTTTATGGTGGTTTATGGGGTAAATGGTGGTTAATGATGGTTAATGCAGTTAATGGGGGCAATGGTGGTTAATGGTGGTTAATGGGGTTTAATGGTGGTTTATGGGGGTTTGTGGGGTCAATATAGGTTTATGTTGGTTAATGAAGGTTTATAATGGTTAATGGGGTTAATACAGTTAGTAGGGGTCAGTGGTGGTTTATGGGGGTTAATGGTGGTTAATGGATAGTAATGGGGGTTAATGGCAGTTAATGGAGGATAATGGGGGATAATTGTGGTTAATGGCAGTTAATGGCCGTTAATGGGTTTTAATGGGGTCAATGGAGGTCAATGGTGGTTAATAGGGGTTAATAGTTGTTAATAATGGTCTATGGTGGTTAATGGTGGTTAAAGATGGTTAATGCAGTTAATGGGGAAATGGTGGTTAATGGTGGTTAATGGAGGTTATGGACAGGATTAGGGTTAGGGTTTAGGGTTTGGGGTTTGGGTTTAGGTTTAGGGGTTACGGGTTAGGGGTTAGGGTTAGGGTTAGGATTAGGGTTGGGTTAGGGTTAGGGTTAGGGTGTTTAACCCCATTGGTGGAGCAGTGGGCTAATGCCTCCTTAAGTAACACCAGCTGCCTGCAATTAGTGCAGGTTTGCATCCCACCAGGCTCAAGGTTGACTCAGCCTTCCATCCTTCCGAGGTAGGTAAAATGAGGACCCAGATTGTTGGGGGCAATTAAGCTGACTTTGTAATAATGCCGCTTGGGGTGTGTGTGAAAGCCCTAATAAGCAGGCATATACATAGAATGAAGGCTACTGCTAAGTTTGTAAAGCCGCCCTGAGTCTTTGGAGAAGGGCGGGATATAAATGGAATTTAAAAAAAATTAAAACCCAATAACGGCCATTCACCCCTATTAACCACCATTAACCACCATTGACCACTATTAATTCCATTAAACCCCATTAACCCTATAAACCACCATTGACCTCCATTAACCCCATTAAAACCCATTAACCGCCATTAACAGCCATTAACCACCATTAACCCCATTAATCTCCATTAAACCCCATTAATCCCCATTAACCCCCATTAACCTCCATTAATCCCCATTAACCACCATTAACTTTCATTAACCACCATTAATCCCTTTAACCATCATTGATACCAATTAAGCCCATTAAAACGTATTAACGACCATTAACCTTCCTTAACCACCCTTAACCCCTTAAACCACCAATGACCCCTATTAATTGCATTAACCCCCATTAACCCCCATTAATCCCCATTAACCACCATTAACCTTCATTAACCACCATTAATCCCCATTAACCATCATTGACCCCAATTAACCTCATTAATCCAATTAACCCTAACCCTAACCCTAACCCCTAACCCTAACCCTAACCCTAACCCATAAACTACCATTGACCATCATTAACCCCCATTATCACCATTAACCACCACTGACCCCCATTAACCCCATTAAAACCCATTAAACCCCATTAACCCCCATTAACCTCCATTAACCACCATTAACCTCCATTAACCTCAATTAATCCCCATAAACCACCATTAACCTTCATTAACCATCATTAATCCCCTTTAACCATCATTGACCCCAATTAAGCTCATTCACCCAATTAACCCTAACCCTAATCCGAACACTAACCCTAACCCTAACCCCTAACACTAACCATAACCCTAACCCTAACCCTAACCCCTAACCCTAACCCTAACCCTAACTCCAAAACCTAACCCTAACCCTAAACCCTAACCCTAACCCTAACCCTAACACAACCCTAACAATAACCCTAACCCTAACCCTAACCCAAACCCTAACCCTTACCCTAACCCTAACCCTAACCCTAACCCTAACCCTAACCCTAACCCAAACCCTAACCCTAACCCTAACCCTAAACCCTAACCCTAACCCTAACCCTAACAGTAACCTCCATTAACCACCATTGCCCCCATTAAGTGCATTAACCATCATTAACCGACATTAACCACCATAGACCATTATTAAAAACCATTAACCCCTGATGGAGGTTAATGGAGGTTAATGGAGGTTAATATGGGTTAATGGGGGTTAATGGAGGTTAATGGGGGTTAATGCAATTAATAGGGGTCAGTGGTGGTTTAGGGGGTTAATGGGGGTTAATGAAGGTTAATGGTGGTTAATGGGGATTAATGGAGGTTAATGGAGGTTAATGGGGGTTAATGGGGGTTAATGGGGGTTAATGAGGTTAATGGGGGTTAATGGATATTTATGGCAGTGGGTTTTAATGGGGTTAATGGTGGTCAATGGTAGCTTATAGGGTTAATGGGGTTTAATGGAATTAATAGTGGTCAATGGGGGTTAATGGGGGTTAATGGGGGTTAATGGGAGTTATTGGGTTTTAATGGGGTTAAACCCCCAAACCCTAACCCTTACCTAACCCTAACCATAACCCTAACCCTAACCTGATGGTGGTTAATGCAGTTAGTAGGGGTCAGTGGTGGTTTATGGGGATTAATGGTGGTTAATGGATAGTAATGGGTGTTAATGGCAGTTAATGGAGGATAATGGGGGATAATTGTGCTTAATGGCAGTTAATGGCAGTTAATAGGTTTTAATGGGGTTAATGCAGGTCAATGGTGGTTAATAGGGGTAAATGGTTGTTAATAATGGTCTATGGTGGTTAATGGCAGTAAATGATGGTTAATGCAGTTACTGGGGGCAATGGTGGTAATTGGTGGTTAATAGGGTTTAATGGTGGTTTATGGTGGTTTATGGGGTAAATGGTGGTTAATGATGGTTAATGCAGTTAATGGGGGCAATGGTGGTTAATGGTGGTTAATGGGGTTTAATGGTGGTTTATGGGGGTTTGTGGGGTCAATATAGGTTTATGTTGGTTAATGAAGGTTTATGATGGTTAATGGGGTTAATACAGTTAGTAGGGGTCAGTGGTGGTTTATGGGGGTTAATGGTGGTTAATGGATAGTAATGGGGGTTAATGGCAGTTAATGGAGGATAATGGGGGATAATTGTGGTTAATGGCAATTAATGGCCGTTAATGGGTTTTAATGGGGTCAATGGAGGTCAATGGTGGTTAATAGGGGTTAATAGTTGTTAATAATGGTCTATGGTGGTTAATGGTGGTTAAAGATGGTTAATGCAGTTAATGGGGAAATGGTGGTTAATGGTGGTTAATGGAGGTTATGGACAGGATTAGGGTTAGGGTTTAGGGTTTGGGGTTTGGGTTTAGGTTTAGGGGTTACGGGTTAGGGGTTAGGGTTAGGGTTAGGATTAGGGTTGGGTTAGGGTTAGGGTTAGGGTGTTTAACCCCATTGGTGGAGCAGTGGGCTAATGCCTCCTTAAGTAACACCAGCTGCCTGCAATTAGTGCAGGTTTGCATCCCACCAGGCTCAAGGTTGACTCAGCCTTCCATCCTTCCGAGGTAGGTAAAATGAGGACCCAGATTGTTGGGGGCAATTAAGCTGACTTTGTAATAATGCCGCTTGGGGTGTGTGTGAAAGCCCTAATAAGCAGGCATATACATAGAATGAAGGCTACTGCTAAGTTTGTAAAGCCGCCCTGAGTCTTTGGAGAAGGGCGGGATATAAATGGAATTAAAAAAAATTAAAACCCAATAACGGCCACTCACCCCTATTAACCACCATTAACCACCATTGACCACTATTAATTCCATTAAACCCCATTAACCCTATAAACCACCATTGACCTTCATTAACCCCATTAAAACCCATTAACCGCCATTAACAGCCATTAACCACCATTAACCCCATTAATCTCCATTAAACCCCATTAATCCCCATTAACCCCCATTAACCTCCATTAATCCCCATTAACCACCATTAACTTTCATTAACCACCATTAATCCCTTTAACCATCATTGATACCAATTAAGCCCATTAAAACGTATTAACGACCATTAACCTTCGTTAACCACCCTTAACCCCTTAAACCACCAATGACCCCTATTAATTGCATTAACCCCCATTAACCCCCATTAATCCCCATTAACCACCATTAACCTTCATTAACCACCATTAATCCCCATTAACCATCATTGACCCCAATTAACCTCATTAATCCAATTAACCCTAACCCTAACCCTAACCCCTAACCCTAACCCTAACCCTAACCCATAAACTACCATTGACCATCATTAACCCCCATTATCACCATTAACCACCACTGACCCCCATTAACCCCATTAAAACCCATTAAACCCCATTAACCCCCATTAACCTCCATTAACCACCATTAACCTCCATTAACCTCAATTAATCCCCATTAACCACCATTAACCTTCATTAACCATCATTAATCCCCTTTAACCATCATTGACCCCAATTAAGCTCATTAACCCAATTAACCCTAACCCTAATCCGAACACTAACCCTAACCCTAACCCCTAACACTAACCCTAACCCTAACCCTAACCCTAACCCTAACCCTAACCCCTAACCCTAACCCTAACCCTAACCCTAACCCTAACTCCAAAACCTAACCCTAACCCTAAACCCTAACCCTAACCCTAACACAACCCTAACCCAAACCCTAACCCTAACCCTAACCCTAAACCCTAACCCTAACCCTAACCCTAACAGTAACCTCCATTAACCACCATTGCCCCCATTAAGTGCATTAACCATCATTAACCGACATTAACCACCATAGACCATTATTAAAAACCATTAACCCCTGATGGAGGTTAATGGAGGTTAATGGAGGTTAATATGGGTTAATGGGGGTTAATGGAGGTTAATGGGGGTTAATGCAATTAATAGGGGTCAGTGGTGGTTTAGGGGGTTAATGGGGGTTAATGAAGGTTAATGGTGGTTAATGGGGATTAATGGAGGTTAATGGAGGTTAATGGGGGTTAATGGGGGTTAATGGGGGTTAATGAGGTTAATGGGGGTTAATGGATATTTATGGCAGTGGGTTTTAATGGGGTTAATGGTGGTCAATGGTAGCTTATAGGGTTAATGGGGTTTAATGGAATTAATAGTGGTCAATGGGGGTTAATGGGGGTTAATGGGGGTTAATGGGAGTTATTGGGTTTTAATGGGGTTAAACCCCCAAACCCTAACCCTTACCTAACCCTAACCATAACCCTAACCCTAACCTGATGGTGGTTAATGCAGTTAGTAGGGGTCAGTGGTGGTTTATGGGGATTAATGGTGGTTAATGGATAGTAATGGGTGTTAATGGCAGTTAATGGAGGATAATGGGGGATAATTGTGCTTAATGGCAGTTAATGGCAGTTAATAGGTTTTAATGGGGTTAATGCAGGTCAATGGTGGTTAATAGGGGTAAATGGTTGTTAATAATGGTCTATGGTGGTTAATGGCAGTAAATGATGGTTAATGCAGTTACTGGGGGCAATGGTGGTAATTGGTGGTTAATAGGGTTTAATGGTGGTTTATGGTGGTT
The DNA here is from genome assembly GCF_947247035.1 of Vipera ursinii. Classification (NCBI taxonomy): domain Eukaryota; kingdom Metazoa; phylum Chordata; class Lepidosauria; order Squamata; family Viperidae; genus Vipera; species Vipera ursinii. The sequence goes on from NC_139518.1 coordinate 67,984,915, forward strand.
TATGGGGTAAATGGTGGTTAATGATGGTTAATGCAGTTAATGGGGGCAATGGTGGTTAATGGTGGTTAATGGGGTTTAATGGTGGTTTATGGGGGTTTGTGGGGTCAATATAGGTTTATGTTGGTTAATGAAGGTTTATGATGGTTAATGGGGTTAATACAGTTAGTAGGGGTCAGTGGTGGTTTATGGGGGTTAATGGTGGTTAATGGATAGTAATGGGGGTTAATGGCAGTTAATGGAGGATAATGGGGGATAATTGTGGTTAATGGCAATTAATGGCCGTTAATGGGTTTTAATGGGGTCAATGGAGGTCAATGGTGGTTAATAGGGGTTAATAGTTGTTAATAATGGTCTATGGTGGTTAATGGTGGTTAAAGATGGTTAATGCAGTTAATGGGGAAATGGTGGTTAATGGTGGTTAATGGAGGTTATGGACAGGATTAGGGTTAGGGTTTAGGGTTTGGGGTTTGGGTTTAGGTTTAGGGGTTACGGGTTAGGGGTTAGGGTTAGGGTTAGGATTAGGGTTGGGTTAGGGTTAGGGTTAGGGTGTTTAACCCCATTGGTGGAGCAGTGGGCTAATGCCTCCTTAAGTAACACCAGCTGCCTGCAATTAGTGCAGGTTTGCATCCCACCAGGCTCAAGGTTGACTCAGCCTTCCATCCTTCCGAGGTAGGTAAAATGAGGACCCAGATTGTTGGGGGCAATTAAGCTGACTTTGTAATAATGCCGCTTGGGGTGTGTGTGAAAGCCCTAATAAGCAGGCATATACATAGAATGAAGGCTACTGCTAAGTTTGTAAAGCCGCCCTGAGTCTTTGGAGAAGGGCGGGATATAAATGGAATTAAAAAAAATTAAAACCCAATAACGGCCACTCACCCCTATTAACCACCATTAACCACCATTGACCACTATTAATTCCATTAAACCCCATTAACCCTATAAACCACCATTGACCTTCATTAACCCCATTAAAACCCATTAACCGCCATTAACAGCCATTAACCACCATTAACCCCATTAATCTCCATTAAACCCCATTAATCCCCATTAACCCCCATTAACCTCCATTAATCCCCATTAACCACCATTAACTTTCATTAACCACCATTAATCCCTTTAACCATCATTGATACCAATTAAGCCCATTAAAACGTATTAACGACCATTAACCTTCGTTAACCACCCTTAACCCCTTAAACCACCAATGACCCCTATTAATTGCATTAACCCCCATTAACCCCCATTAATCCCCATTAACCACCATTAACCTTCATTAACCACCATTAATCCCCATTAACCATCATTGACCCCAATTAACCTCATTAATCCAATTAACCCTAACCCTAACCCTAACCCCTAACCCTAACCCTAACCCTAACCCATAAACTACCATTGACCATCATTAACCCCCATTATCACCATTAACCACCACTGACCCCCATTAACCCCATTAAAACCCATTAAACCCCATTAACCCCCATTAACCTCCATTAACCACCATTAACCTCCATTAACCTCAATTAATCCCCATTAACCACCATTAACCTTCATTAACCATCA
>NC_139518.1:67996474-68013974 GCF_947247035.1 Vipera ursinii
ATATTTATGGCGGTTAGTGGGTTTTAATGAGGTTAATGAAGGTCAATGGTGGTTTATAGGGTTAATGGGGTTTAATGGAATTAATAGTGGTCAATGGGGATTAATGGGGGTTAATGGGGGGTTAATGGCAGTTATTGGGTTTTAATGGGGTTAAACCCCCTAACCCTAACCCTTACCCAACCCTATCCCTAACCCTAACCCTAATCTGATGGTGGTTAATGCAGTTAGTAGGGGTCAGTGGTGGTTTATGGGGGTTAATGGTGGTTAATGGATAGTAATGGGTGTTAATGGCAGTTAATGGAGGATAATGGGTGATAATTGTGCTTAATGGCAGTTAATGGCAGTTAATGGGTTTTAATGGGGTTAATGCAGGTCAATGGTGGTTAATAGGGGTTAATGGTTGTTAATAATGGTCTATGGTGGTTAATGGCAGTAAATGATGGTTAATGCAGTTACTGGGGGCATTGGTGGTTAATGGTGGTTAATGGGGTTTAACGGTGGTTTATGGGGGTTTGTAGGGTCAATGTTGGTTTATGTTGGTTAATGAAGGTTTATGATGGTTAATGGGGTTAATGCAGTTAGTAGGGGTCAGTGGTGGTTTATGGGGGTTAATGGTGGTTAATGGATAGTAATGGGGGTTAATGGCAGTTAATAGAGGATAATGGGGGATAATTGTGGTTAATGAAAGTTAATGGCCGTTAATGGGTTTTAATGCGGTCAATGGACGTCAATGGTGGTTAATAGGGGTTAATGGTTAATCACCATTAACCACCACTGACCCGCATTAACACCATTAAAACCCATTAACCCCCATTAACCCCCATTAACCTCCATTAACTGCCATTAACCTCCATTAACCTCCATTAACATCAATTAATCCCCATTAACCACCATTAACCTTCATTAAACATCATTAATCCCCTTTAACCATCAATGACCCCAATGAAGCTCATTAACCCAATTAACCCTAACCCTAACCCTAACCCCTAACCCTAACCCTAACCCTAACCCCTAACCCTAACCCTCACCCATAAACTACAATTGACCATCATTAACCCCCATTATCCCCATTAACCACCACTGACCCCCATTAACCCCATTAAAACACATTAACCCCCATTAACCCCCATTAACCTCCATTAACCTCAATTAATCCCCATTAACCACCATTAACCTTCATTAACCATCATTAATCCACTTTAACCATCATTGACCCCAATTAAGCTCATTAACCCAATTAACCCTAACCCTAACCCTAACCCTAACCCTAACCATAACCCTAACCCCTAACCCTAACCCTAACCCTAACCCTAATGTTAACCCTAACCCTAACCATAACCCTAACCCTAACCCTAACCGCTAACCCTAACCCTAACCCTAACCCTAACCCTAACACAACCCTAACCCTAACCCTAACAGCTAACCCTAACCCTAACCCTAACCCCTAACCCTAACCCTAACCCTAATCTTAACCCTAATGCTAACCCTAACCCTAACCCTAACCCTAACCCTAACCCCTAACCCTAACCCTAACCCTAACACAACACTAACCCTAACCCTAACAGCTAACCCTAACCCTAACCCTAACTCTAACCCTAACCCTAACCCTAACCCTAACCCTAACCCTAACCCTAACCCCTAACCCTAACCCTAACCCTAACCCTAACCCTAACCCCTAACCCTAACCCTAACCCTAACCCTAACCCCTAACCCTAACTCTAACCCTAACCCTAACCCTGCCATTCACCCCCATTAACCACCATTAACCACCATTGACCACTATTAATTCCTTTAAACCCCATTAACCCTATAAACCACCATTGACCTCCATTAACCCCATTAAAACCCATTAACCGCCATTAACCGCCATTAACCACCATTAACCCAATTAACCTCCATTAATCCCCATTAACCACCATTAACTTTCATTAACCACCATTAATCCCTTTAACCATCATTTATACCAATTAAGCCCATTAAAACTTATTAACGACCATTAACCTTCATTAACCACCAGTAACCCCCTAAACCACCAATGACCCCTATTAATTGCATTAACCTTCATTAACCACCATTAATCCCCTTTAACCATCATTGACCCCAATTAAGCTCATTAATCCAATTAACCCTAACCCTAACCCCTAACCCTAACCCTAACTCTAAACCCTAACCCTAACCCTAACACAACCCTAACCCTAACCCTAACCCTAACCCTAACCGCTAACACTAACCTTAACCCTAACCCTAAAGCGAACCCTAACGCTAACCCTAACCCTCACCCTAACCCTAACCCTAACGCGAACCCTAACTCTAAACCCTAACCCTAACCCTAACACAACCCTAACCCTAAACCTAACCGCTAACCCTAACCCTAACACAACCCTAACCCTAACCCTAACCCTAACCCTAACCCTAACCCTAACCCTAACCCTAACCCTAACCCCTAACCCTAACCCTAACCCTAACCCTAACCATAACCCTAACCGCTAACCTTAACCCTAACCCTAACCCTAACCCTAACCCTAAACCCTAACCCTAACCCTAACCCTAACTCTAAACCCTAACCCTAACCCTAACACAACCCTAACCCTAACCCTAACCTCTAACCCTAACCCATAAACTACCATTGACCATCATTATCCCCCATTATCACCATTAACCACCACTAAACCCCCATTAACCCCATTAAAACCCATTAACCCCCATTAACCCTCATTAACCTCCATTAACCTCAATTAATCCCCATTAACAACCATTAACCTTCATTAACCATCATTAATCCCCTTTAACCATCATTGACCCCAATTAAGCACATTAACCCAATTAACCCTAACCCTAACCCCTAACCCTAACTCTAAACCCTAACCCTAACCCTAACACAACCCTAACCCTAACCCTAACCCTAACCGCTAACACTAACCCTAACCCTAACCCTAAACCTAACACAACCCTAACCCTAACCCTAACCCTAACAGTAACACTAACCCTAACCCTAACACAACCCTAACCCTAACCCTAACCCTAACCGCTAACCCTAACCCTAACCCTAACCCTGACCCTAAACCCTAACCCAAACCCTAACCCTAACCCTAACCCCTAACCCTAACCCTAACCCTAACCCTAACCCTAACCCCTAACCCTAACCCTAACCCTAACCCTAACCCCTAACCCTAACTCTAACCCTAACCCTAACCCTGCCATTCACCCCCATTAACCACCATTAACCACCATTGACCACTATTAATTCCTTTAAACCCCATTAACCCTATAAACCACCATTGACCTCCATTAACCCCATTAAAACCCATTAACCGCCATTAACCGCCATTAACCACCATTAACCCAATTAACCTCCATTAATCCCCATTAACCACCATTAACTTTCATTAACCACCATTAATCCCTTTAACCATCATTTATACCAATTAAGCCCATTAAAACTTATTAACAACCATTAACCTTCATTAACCACCAGTAACCCCCTAAACCACCAATGACCCCTATTAATTGCATTAACCTTCATTAACCACCATTAATCCCCTTTAACCATCATTGACCCCAATTAAGCTCATTAATCCAATTAACCCTAACCCTAACCCCTAACCCTAACCCTAACTCTAAACCCTAACCCTAACACAACCCTAACCCTAACCCTAACCCTAACCCTAACCGCTAACACTAACCCTAACCCTAACCCTAACGCGAACCCTAACGCTAACCCTAACCCTCACCCTAACCCTAACCCTAACGCGAACCCTAACTCTAAACCCTAACCCTAACCCTAACCCTAACCCTAACTCTAAACCCTAACCCTAACCCTAACACAACCCTAACCCTAACCCTAACCTCTAACCCTAACCCATAAACTACCATTGACCATCATTATCCCCCATTATCACCATTAACCACCACTAAACCCCCATTAACCCTATTAAAACCCATTAACCCCCATTAACCCTCATTAACCTCCATTAACCTCAATTAATCCCCATTAACCACCATTAACCTTCATTAACCATCATTAATCCCCTTTAACCATCATTGACCCCAATTAAGCACATTAACCCAATTAACCCTAACCCTAACCCCTAACCCTAACTCTAAACCCTAACCCTAACCCTAACACAACCCTAACCCTAACCCTAACCCTAACCGCTAACACTAACCCTAACCCTAACCCTAAACCTAACACAACCCTAACCCTAACCCTAACCCTAACAGTAACACTAACCCTAACCCTAATACAACCCTAACCCTAACCCTAACCCTAACCGCTAACCCTAACCCTAACCCTAACCCTGACCCTAAACCCTAACCCTAACTCTAACCCTAACCCTAACCCTAACTCTAAACCCTAACCCTAACCCTAACACAACCCTAACCCTAACCCTAACCCTAACCCTAACCCTAACCCTAACCCTAACCCTAACTGTAACCTCCATTAACCACCATTGCCCCCATTAACTGCATTAACCATCATTAACTGACATTAACCACCATAGACCATTATTAAAAACCATTAACCCCTGATGGAGGTTAATGGAGGTTAATGGGGGTTAATGGAGGTTAGTGGGGTTAATGTGGGTTAATGCAATTAAAAGGGGTCAGTGGTGGTTTAGGGGGTTAATGGTGGTTAATTATGGTTAATGGTCGTTAAAAAGTTTTAATGGGCTTAATTGGTATCAATGATGGTTAAAGGGGATTAATGGTGGTTAATGAAGTATAATGGTGGTTAATGGGGATTAATGGAGGTTAATGGAGGTTAATGGGGGTTAATGGGGGTTAATGAAGGTTAATGGGGTTAATGGTGGTTAATGGATATTTATGGCGGTTAGTGGGTTTTAATGAGGTTAATGAAGGTCAATGGTGGTTTATAGGGTTAATGGGGTTTAATGGAATTAATAGTGGTCAATGGGGATTAATGGGGGTTAATGGGGGGTTAATGGCAGTTATTGGGTTTTAATGGGGTTAAACCCCCTAACCCTAACCCTTACCCAACCCTATCCCTAACCCTAACCCTAATCTGATGGTGGTTAATGCAGTTAGTAGGGGTCAGTGGTGGTTTATGGGGGTTAATGGTGGTAAATGGATAGTAATGGGTGTTAATGGCAGTTAATGGAGGATAATGGGGAATAATTGTGCTTAATGGCAGTTAATGGCAGTTAATGGGTTTTAATGGGGTTAATGCAGGTCAATGGTGGTTAATAGAGGTTAATGGTTGTTAATAATGGTCTATGGTGGTTAATGGCAGTAAATGATGGTTAATGCAGTTACTGGGGGCAATGGTGGTAAATGGTGGTTAATGGGGGTTTATGGGGGTTTATGGGGTTAATGGTGGTTAATGATGGTTAATGCATTTTAATGGGGGCATTGGTGGTTAATGGTGGTTAATGGGGTTTAATGGTGGTTTATGGGGGTTTGTAGGGTCATCGTTGGTTTATGTTGGTTAATGAAGGTTTATGATGGTTAATGGGGTTAATGCAGTTAGTAGGGGTCAGTGGTGGTTTATGGGGGTTAATGGTGGTTAATGGATAGTAATGGGGGTTAATGGCAGTTAATAGAGGATAATGGGGGATAATTGTGGTTAATGGCAGTTAATGGCCGTTAATGGGTTTTAATGCGGTCAATGGAGGTCAATGGTGGTTAATAGGGGTTAATGGTTAATCACCATTAACCACCACTGACCCGCATTAACACCATTAAAACCCATTAACCCCCATTAACCCCCATTAACCTCCATTAACCGCCATTAACCTCCATTAACCTCCATTAACATCAATTAATCCCCATTAACCACCATTAACCTTCATTAAACATCATTAATCCCCTTTAACCATCAATGACCCCAATTAAGCTCATTAACCCAATTAACCCTAACCCTAACCCTAACCCCTAACCCCTAACCCTAACCCTCACCCATAAACTACCATTGACCATCATTAACCCCCATTAACCCCATTAACCACCACTGACCCCCATTAACCCCATTAAAACACATTAACCCCCATTAACCCCCATTAACCTCCATTAACCTCAATTAATCCCCATTAACCACCATTAACCTTCATTAACCATCATTAATCCACTTTAACCATCATTGACCCCAATTAAGCTCATTAACCCAATTAACCCTAACCCTAACCCTAACCCTAACCCTAACCCTAACCCTAACCCTAACCCTAACCCTAACCCTAACCGCTAACCCTAACCCTAACCCTAACACAACCCTAACCCTAACCCTAACAGCTAACCCTAACCCTAACCCTAACCCCTAACCCTAACCGTAAACCTAACCCTAACCCTAACCCTAATGCTAACCCTAACCCTAACCCTAACCCTAACCGTAACCCTAACCCCTAACCCTAACCCTAACCCTAACCCTAACACAACACTAACCCTAACCCTAACAGCTAACCCTAACCCTAACCCTAACCCTAACCCTAACCCTAACTCTAACCCCTAACCCTAACTCTAACAATACCCTAACCCTAACCCTAACCGCTAACCCTAACCCTAACCCTAACCCTAACCCTAACCCTAACCCTAACCCTAACCCTAACCCTAACCCTAACCCTAACCCTTACCCTAACTCCAAACCCTAACCCTAACCCTAACCCTAACCCTAACCCTAACCCTAACCCTAACCCTAACCCTAACCCTAACCCTAACCCTAACCCTAACTGTAACCTCCATTAACCACCATTGCCCCCATTAACTGCATTAACCATCATTAACTGACATTAACCACCATAGACCATTATTAAAAACCATTAACCCCTGATGGAGGTTAATGGAGGTTAATGGGGGTTAATGGAGGTTAATGGGGTTAATGTGGGTTAATGCAATTAAAAGGGGTCAGTGGTGGTTTAGGGGGTTAATGGTGGTTAATTATGGTTAATGGTCGTTAAAAAGTTTTAATGGGCTTAATTGGTATCAATGATGGTTAAAGGGGATTAATGGTGGTTAATGAAGTATAATGGTGGTTAATTGGGATTAATGGAGGTTAATGGAGGTTAATGGGGGTTAATGGGGGTTAATGGAGGTTAATGGGGTTAATGGTGGTTAATGGATATTTATGGCGGTTAGTGGGTTTTAATGAGGTTAATGGAGGTCAATGGTGGTTTATAGGGTTAATGGGGTTTAATGGAATTAATAGTGGTCAATGGGGGTTAATGGGGGTTAATGGGGGGTTAATGGCAGTTATTGGGTTTTAATGGGGTTAAACCCCCTAACCCTAACCCTTACCCAACCCTATCCCTAACCCTAACCCTAATCTGATGGTGGTTAATGCAGTTAGTAGGGGTCAGTGGTGGTTTATGGGGGTTAATGGTGTTTAATGGATAGTAATGGGTGTTAATGGCAGTTAATGGAGGATAATGGGGGATAATTGTGCTTAATGGCAGTTAATGGCCGTTAATGGGTTTTAATGGGTTCAATGGAGGTCAATGGTGGTTAATAGGGGTTAATGGTTAATCACCATTAACCACCACTGACCCGCATTAACACCATTAAAACCCATTAACCCCCATTAACCACCATTAACCTCCATTAACCCCCATTAACCTCCATTAACCTCCATTAACCTCAATTAATCCCCATTAACCACCATTAACCTTCATTAACCATCATTAATCACCTTGAACCATCATTGACCCCAATTAAGCTCATTAACCCAATTAACCCTAACCCTAACCCTAACCCTAACCGTAACCCTAACCCTAACCCCTAACCCTAACCCTCACCCATAAACTACCATTGACCATCATTAACCCCCATTATCCCCATTAACCACCACTGACCCCCATTAACCCCATTAAAACACATTAACCCCCATTAACCCCCATTAACCTCCATTAACCTCAATTAATCCCCATTAACCACCATTAACCTTCATTAACCATCATTAATCCACTTTAACCATCATTGACCCCAATTAAGCTCATTAACCCAATTAACCCTAACCCTAACCCTAACCCTAACCCTAACCCTAACCCCTAACCCTAACCTTAACCCTAACCCTAATGCTAACCCTAACCCTAACCCTAACCCTAACCGCTAACCCTAACCCTAACCCTAACCCTAACCCTAACACAACCCTAACCCTAACCCTAACCGCTAACCCTAACCCTAACCCTAACCCCTAACCCTAACCCTAAACCTAACCCTAACCACTAACCCTAACCCTAACACAACCCTAACCCTAATCCTAACGCAACCCTAACCCTAACCCTAACCCTAACCCTAAACCTAACCCTAACCCTAATGCTAACCCTAACCCTAACCCTAACCCTAACCCTAACCCTAACCCTAACCGTAACCCTAACCCCTAACCCTAACCCTAACCCTAACCCTAACACAACACTAACCCTAACCCTAACAGCTAACCCTAACCCTAACCCTAACCCTAACCCTAACCCTAACCCTAACCCTAACCCTAACCCTAACCCTAACTGTAACCTCCATTAACCACCATTGCCCCCATTAACTGCATTAACCACCATTAACTGACATTAACCACCATAGACCATTATTAAAAACCATTAACCCCTGATGGAGGTTAATGGAGGTTAATGTGGGGTTAATGGAGGTTAATGGGGTTAATGTGGGTTAATGCAATTAAAAGGGGTCAGTGGTGGTTTAGGGGGTTAATGGTGGTTAATTATGGTTAATGGCCGTTAAAAAGTTTTAATGGGCTTAATTGGTATCAATGATGGTTAAAGGGGATTAATGGTGGTTAATGAAGTATAATGGTGGTTAATGGGGATTAATGGAGGTTAATGGAGGTTAATGGGGGTTAATGGGGGTTAATGGAGGTTAATGGGGTTAATGGTGGTTAATGGATATTTATGGCGGTTAGTGGGTTTTAATGAGGTTAATGGAGGTCAATGGTGGTTTATAGGGTTAATGGGGTTTAATGGAATTAATAGTGGTCAATGGGGGTTAATGGGGGTTAATGGGGGGTTAATGGCAGTTATTGGGTTTTAATGGGGTTAAACCCCCTAACCCTAACCCTTACCCAACCCTATCCCTAACCCTAACCATAATCTGATGGTGGTTAATGCAGTTAGTAGGGGTCAGTGGTGGTTTATGGGGGTTAATGGTGGTTAATGGATAGTAATGGGTGTTAATGGCAGTTAATGGAGGATAATGGGGGATAATTGTGCTTAATGGCAGTTAATGGCATTTAATGGGTTTTAATGGGGTTAATGCAGGTCAATGGTGGTTAATAGGGGTTAATGGTTGTTAATAATGGTCTATGGTGGATAATGGCGGAAAATGATGGTTAATGCAGTTACTGGGGGCAATGGTGGTAAATGGTGGTTAATGGGGTTTAATGGTGGTTTATGGGGGTTTATGGGGTTAATGGTGGTTAATGATGGTTAATGCATTTTAATGGGGGCATTGGTGGTTAATGGTGGTTAATGGGGTTTAATGGTGGTTTATGGGGGTTTGTAGGGTCAATGTTGGTTTATGTTGGTTAATAAAGGTTTATGATGGTTAATGGGGTTAATGCAGTTAGTAGGGGTCAGTGGTGGTTTATGGGGGTTAATGGTGGTTAATGGATAGTAATGGGGGTTAATGGCAGTTAATAGAGGATAATGGGGGATAATTGTGGTTAATGGCAGTTAATGGCCGTTAATGGGTTTTAATGGGGTCAATGGAGGTCAATGGTGGTTAATAGGGGTTAATGGTTAATCACCATTAACCACCACTGACCCGCATTAACACCATTAAAACCCATTAACCCCCATTAACCACCATTAACCTCCATTAACCCCCATTAACCTCCATTAACCTCCATTAACCTCAATTAATCCCCATTAACCACCATTAACCTTCATTAACCATCATTAATCACCTTGAACCATCATTGACCCCAATTAAGCTCATTAACCCAATTAACCCTAACCCTAACCCTAACCCTAACCGTAACCCTAACCGTAACCCTAACCCGAACCCTAATGCTAACCCTAACCCTAACCCCTAACCCTAACCCTAACCCTAACCCTAACCGCTAACCCTAACCCTAACCCTAACCCTAAACCCTAACCCTAACCCTAACCCTAACCCAAACGCTAACCCTAACCCTAATCCTAACCCTAACCCTAAACCTAACCCTAACCCTAACCCTATCACAACCCTAACCCAAACCCTAACAGCTAACCCTAACCCTAACCCTAACCCTAACCCAAACGCTAACCCTAACCCTAACCCTAACCCTAACCCCTAACCCTAACCCTAACCCTAACACAACCCTAACCCTAACCCTAACAGCTAACCCTAACCCTAACCCTAACACTAACCCTAACACTAACTCCTAACCCTAACTCTAACAATACCCTAACCCTAACCCTAACCCCTAACCCTAACCCTAACCCTAACCCTAACACAACCCTAACCCTAACCCTAACCCTAACAGCTAACCCTAACCCTAACCGCTAACAATAACCCTAACCCTAACCCTAACCCTAACCCCTAACCCTAACCCTAACCCTAACCCTAACACAACGCTAACCCTAACCGCTAACTCTAACCCTAACCCTAACCCTAAACCCTAACCCTAACCCTAACCCTAACCCAAACGCTAACCCTAACCCTAACCCTAACCCCTAACCCTAACCCTAACCCTAACCCTAACACAACCCTAACCCCAACCCTAACGCGAACCCTAACCCTAACCCTAACCCTAACCCTAACCCTAATAATAATAATAATAATAAAAATAATCATAAATTCACTGTGGCTACAATGAGATTAAACAACGTCTGAACAGGGTTACCAATACAGTAATAGCAGTGTCACAATGCACAAGTTTCTGTAGTTAGTGATAACAAGTTTTTTACAACACTATACATCACTTTATTTTACAATGTAATCTGTGAGGTACGCAGGAGGCTTGTGTGGCCTAGATGAACGTCATGGAGTTCCTATCACTTTGTGGTCTACCAGCTTACCCAGTGGGCTGGGTAGAGCCATGTTTCCTTGTGCTCCTGTGTCAAGGGGAATCGAAACACTCTGGTTGGCCTCCCCAGGTTGGCCGACCCCAGAGTCAGTCTGTTCTGCAGAGTAGCCACAGCGGTTGCTGAAGTTTGGCTGGCTCGCTTCATCAGGGGTTCCATGTTGCACTCCCATGCTACCCGGTTCTTCCTCAGAGTCTATCTCCGCTGAGAAGGAACAACCCTGGTGGTCCAAGTGAGGGCTGGCTTGGCTGCAAGTTTGAGGTCCTTGGGAGGGACTTATGCTGCAGTCCTCACTTAGTGACCATTCTGGAAACCTTTTCCTGAGTTGGTCAATGTGTCTTCTGACCAGTCGCCCTCCCTCCAACCCCACTTCATAAGATAGGGGTCCGGATGCCTTGGTTATTTGACCAGGAATACCCAGTGCAACACTGACTCCAAACTGTGTTTGACTTTGAATGCCCCTCTGTGAGTCACGATCGTTTGAGCCGCGGCTGTGGCCTCGTCAACCGGCAATTGCTGATAGGCCTGTGCTAAATCAAGTTTAGCAAAAACGGTTCCCCCTTGCAACGAGGCTAAAATATGATTGACCACTGGAACCGGATAAGCATTCTTCTTGAGGGCCTTATTCAATGTGCATTTATAATCCGCACAAATGCGAATTTCCCCATTGGCCTTAAGTGGAGTGACAATAGGAGTTTCCCACTCCCCACCATCAACAGGCTGTAACACGCCCTGTTCTACAAGCTTATCAATTTTGCAATCAATTTTATGTTTTAAGGCAAAGAAGACCCTGCGAGGTTTAACCCTAACCCTAACTGACCTGCATTAACACCATTAAAACCCATTAACCCCCATTAACCACCATTAACCTCCATTAACCCCCATTAACCACCATTAACCTTCATTAACCATCATTAATCACCTTGAACCATCATTGACCCCAATTAAGCTCATTAACCCAATTAACCCTAACCCTAACCCTAACCCTAACCGTAACCCTAACCTGAACCCTAACCCGAACCCTAATGCTAACCCTAACCCTAACCCCTAACCCTAACCCTAACCCTAACCCTAACCGCTAACCCTAACCCTAACCCTAACCCTAAACCCTAACCCTAACCCTAACCCTAACCCAAACGCTAACCCTAACCCTAACCCTAACCCTAACCCTAACCCTAACCCTAACCCTAACCCTAACCCTAACACAACCCTAACCCTAACCCTAACAGCTAACCCTAACCCTAACCCTAACCCAAACGCTAACCCTAACCCTAACCCTAACCCTAACCCCTAACCCTAACCCTAACCCTAACACAACCCTAACCCTAACCCTAACAGCTAACCCTAACCCTAACCCTAACACTAACCCTAACACTAACTCCTAACCCTAACTCTAACAATACCCTAACCCTAACCCTAACCCTAACCCCTAACCCTAACCCTAACCCTAACCCTAACACAACCCTAACCCTAACCCTAACAGCTAACCCTCACCCTAACCCTAACCGTAACCGTAACCCTAACCCTAACCGCTAACCCTAATCCTAACCCTAACCCTAACCCTAACCCTAACCCCTAACCCTAACCCTAACCCTAACCCTAACCCTAACACAACCCTAACCCTAACCGCTAACCCTAACCCTAACCCAAACGCTAACCCTAACCCTAACCCTAACCCTAACCCTAACCCCTAACCCTAACCCTAACCCTAACACAACCCTAACCCCAACCCTAACGCGAACCCTAACCCTAACCCTAACCCTAACCCTAACCCTAATAATAATAATAATAATAATAATAAAAATAATCATAAATTCACTGTGGCTACAATGAGATTAAACAACGTCTGAACAGGCTTACCAATACAGTAATAGCAGTGTCACAATGCACAAGTTTCTGTAGTTAGTGATAAGAAGTTTTTTACAACACTATACATCACTTTATTTTACAATGTAATCTGTGAGGTACGCAGGAGGCTTGTGTGGCCTAGATGAACGTCATGGAGTTCCTATCACTTTGTGGTCTACCAGCTTACCCAGTGGGCTGGGTAGAGCCATGTTTCCTTGTGCTCCTGTGTCAAGGGGAATCGAAACACTCTGGTTGGCCTCCCCAGGTTGGCCGACCCCAGAGTCAGTCTGTTCTGCAGAGTAGCCACAGCGGTTGCTGAAGTTTGGCTGGCTCGCTTCATCAGGGGTTCCATGTTGCACTCCCATGCTACCCGGTTCTTCCTCAGAGTCTATCTCCGCTGAGAAGGAACAACCCTGGTGGTCCAAGTGAGGGCTGGCTTGGCTGCAAGTTTGAGGTCCTTGGGAGGGACTTATGCTGCAGTCCTCACTTAGTGACCATTCTGGAAACCTTTTCCTGAGTTGGTCAATGTGTCTTCTGACCAGTCGCCCTCCCTCCAACCCCACTTCATAAGATAGGGGTCCGGATGCCTTGGTTATTTGACCAGGAATACCCAGTGCAACACTGACTCCAAACTGTAAGTGTTTGACTTTGAATGCCCCTCTGTGAGTCACGATCGTTTGAGCCGCGGCTGTGGCCTCGTCAACCGGCAATTGCTGATAGGCCTGTGCTAAATCAAGTTTAGCAAAAACGGTTCCCCCTTGCAACGAGGCTAAAATATGATTGACCACTGGAACCGGATAAGCATGCTTCTTGAGGGCCTTATTCAATGTGCATTTATAATCCGCACAAATGCGAATTTCCCCATTGGCCTTAAGTGGAGTGACAATAGGAGTTTCCCACTCCCCACCATCAACAGGCTGTAACACGTCCTGTTCTACAAGTTTATCAATTTTGCAATCAATTTTATGTTTTAAGGCAAAGGGGACCCTGCGAGGTTTAACCCTGATTGGGACAACATTGGGATCTAACTTGAAAGAAATTGGTGGGCCTGTGTATGTCCCTAGGGTTGAATCAAAAACATCCACGTATTCCTCGCACACTGACATGATTTCTGCCGTTTGTGTCCGGTTTATGCCAGTAATCTGAATACCTAAGGCATCAAACCAATCAAGTCCAATGAGACTTGTTCTCTGGCCCTCTACTACTATTACATCCAGGTGCCCCCAAAACCCTTTAAATTTTACCAATACAGTGGCTTCTCCCTTAACTTTAACGTGAGCATTTTGAAAATCCATTAAAATGATATCTGAGGGTCTTAGTTTGGCCCAATTGTTACTGCGCCTACACACAAAGTTGTATGTGTCTTGCAAAATGATTGAGACGGCAGAGCCAGCGTCCAACTCCATCTTACATGGAACTCCTTGTAGCTCTACTAAGAGCTTAAGTTTAGGCTTGAGGGGACGTCGAGCCCCGGTGCGGCAAACGCTTCTCTGGCTTCTGAAGAATCCCACACTAACAGGACCCTGGGCCCCAGTACCTCTCCTAGTCAGTTCCTCTGACTGGTGTTTGGGTGGCCGGTCTCTCTGGCGGGCTCTGCAAACCACCGCAATGTGGCCAGTTCTTCCACAAGCTCTACACGTGGCCGAACAAAATCTGCAGTTGGCGCAAATATGGTTGCCTCCACACCCTTTACATCTCGGTAAGAGAACTGCCTGGTAACCGTCCCCTCGCTGGTGGCTGTTGCGGTGTTGCACGTTGGGTTGCCTTTGGAGTTTGTTGATTTCGGGTTCTACTGACGATTCTCCAGCGCATTTGGCGACCTCAGGATGGACCGATTCTTTGACTTTTGAAGGTTTGGTGGGCTGAACTGTTTGCACTGTGCCCCCAGCAGCTTCGTCGGCCATCACCTCGTCCTGTGCCTCAGAAAACATTAAATTGAGTCTAGCAAACAGTCTCTGCTGAAGGGTTCTGTCCCGAAGGCCACAGACGAGCCGATCTCTTAGTTGTTCTTCTAAGTTTGATAACTTGCAAAGGCATGCGGCCTGTCTAAGGCCCGCAATGAACTCCGAAGCTGTTTCCCCGGGTAGCTGCACTCTCTGGTCAAATTTGAATCTCCACGCCATCTCCGACATCTTGGGCTGGAAATGGCCGGTTAGCTTCTTCTTAAGGTCTGCGTATGAAACTGCTTCAATGGGCATCGGCGAGAAAAGGTTCTCAGCTAGGTCGAAAGTTGCTGGGCCGCACACACAAAGCAACATGGTGGCCTTCAGGCCTTCCTCCGCAATTTGATTTGTTCTCAGATAGTTTTCTACTTGCGAAAGATAAGATGGCCATTCTTCCAGATGCTTCACGTCAAACTCTCTTAATTTGCCAACCTTTGGCATTTTCCCTTCAGATTCCTGCGATGTTCGGATCCTGCTTCTAGGCTCAGGGAATGCGTCCTCTGAGCATGCGGCCGCTCGTGTGGCTTACTAGCCAGCCTAGAGAGGGGGTGGTAAATGCCTCTTCCCTCCGTCGTGTGCTGCTGACCCCTCGTTGACTTCAGCTCTTAATCGGCGAAGCAGTTGCCACTGTTAAGTCGTGGGCTCTTGAGAGCAGGAATGATGACACGAGGCTGAGTACAGGATAACTCATACTTTTATTCTTGCTGGAACTGTACTGGAACTTAGCTGCAACCAGCCACAATATATTGTCTAGCCCCTAGGCGGCAGCCAATAGGTTTGAACCCACTCAAGCTGCCTGGGGCTAGCCAATTGCAGGAGAGGAGACAGCAAGTCTGGAATGCTGGAGAGCCATTAGACGCTCCTGTAACGCACGTGGTGTATCACCACAAGCCCAGTACATAACATGGGTACCACCTGTAGTACATTGGCACCTGGCTGGTGGTACGCGACCATCCTAGAAAAGTGGTAGCGGGGGAGGGGAATGAGCTGAACCAGTGGCAGCACCGCACAAGCCTGAGTGAGAGATGGCTGGAGCTGCAGGGCTGTCAGGGCTCAGCGGAAGCACCAGCATCAGTGCCAGGCTCCAGCTGGAGCTTGGCACTGATCCTGGTGCTTTTGCTGAGCCCAAAAGTAGCGCCGATCAGCTGGAATGTTGCAGCATCTCCAGGGTCTTGGGATTTACATTCAGATGCTTGGCAACTGATTCATATTTATGATGGTCACAGTGTCCCAGGGTCATGTGAAGTGACCAAAACCTGCTGCAACCACCCAGCAGACAGGGGGAATAAAAACCAAACAGCCCCCACCCCACCCCCACTGCCAATCCTCAACAGAAATTCTCACAACAATGAAAACCTCGGACAGGAGGAAGATTGGGGGGCACTTTTTTCAGTGCTATTGTAACTTCGACCAGTCACTGTTGTAAGTCGAGGACTATCTGTACTTCATCACTTTTTTCCTTTTTTTTTTTTTGGTCATCAAGTTTTTGACACCTTGCTAGGCGACTGGTGGTACTCGGATGTTGCCATATCCTAAAAGTGGTACAATGGGTGAAAAGGTTGAAAAGCCCTGGTATAGCATACCTCTAGAGCAGGGTTTCCCAAACTATAAGGGTGCAGAGAGAGTCCAGGGACATGGAAAAAACTGTTTGGTTAATAAATCCACTTTTCACATAATCTCAATGTTTTTTTTTTATTCTTCATTTCTGTTCATTTTGATTCTTGTATTTTTAGGTGAGACGTGTACATTAAGCTTACTCTAAAGGGAGGCGTGAAGGCCACAGAACTTAGGAACTCCTGTTTTAAAATCTGCAAATTATTAAATTTAGCATTGGCAAGTGAACAGGTCCTCTGAAGGTTATGCTGAAGTCTGTGCAGGTCCATATAAGGAAAGGCAGTCTTTTATATGTTAAAAGCAATATTAGTTTTATTATTTTTATCCTGATAAGATACAACCACCTTCCTAGCCCTAACCCTAACCCTAACCCTAACACTAACCCCTAACCCTAACCCTAACCCATAAACTACCATTGAACATCATTAACCCCCATTATAACCATTAACCACCACTGACCCCCATTAACCCCATTAAAACCCATTAACTTTCATTAACCACCATTAATCCCTTTAACCATCATTGATACCAATTAAGCCCATTAAAACTTATTAATGAACATTAACCTTCATTAACCATCATTAATCCCCTTTAACCATCATTGACCCCAATTAAGCTCATTAACCCAATTAACCCTAACCCTCATCCGAACCCTAAACCTAACCCCTAACCCTAACCCTAACCCCTAACCCTAACCCTAACCCTAACCCTAACCGCTAACCCTAACCCTAACACAACCCTAACGCTAACCCTAACCCTAACCCTAACCCTAACGCTAACCCTAATGCTAACCCTAACGCTAACCCTAATGCTAACCCTAAACCCTAACCCTAACCCTAACCGTAACCTCCATTAACCACCATTGCTCCCATTAACTGCATTAACCATCATTAACTGACATTAACCACCATAGACCATTATTAAAAACCATTAACCCCTGATGGAGGTTAATGGAGGTTAATGGGGGTTAATGGGGGTTAATGGGGGTTAATGGCAGTTAATGGAGGATAATGGGGGATAATTGTGGTTAATGGCAGTTAATGGCCGTTAATGGGTTTTAATGGGGTCAATGGAGGTCAATGGTGGTTAATAGGGGTTAATAGTTGTTAATAATGGTCTATGGTGGTTAATAGC
>NC_139518.1:68016474-68021474 GCF_947247035.1 Vipera ursinii
GGGTTTAATGGAATTAATAGTGGTCAATGGGGGTTAATGGGGGTTAATGGGGGGTTAATGGCAGTTATTGGGTTTTAATGGGGTTAAACCCCCTAACCCTAACCCTTACCCAACCCTATCCCTAACCCTAACCCTAATCTGATGGTGGTTAATGCAGTTAGTAGGGGTCAGTGGTGGTTTATGGGGGTTAATGGTGGTTAATGGATAGTAATGGGTGTTAATGGCAGTTAATGGAGGATAATGGGGGATAATTGTGCTTAATGGCAGTTAATGGCAGTTAATGGGTTTTAATGGGGTTAATGCAGGTCAATGGTGGTTAATAGGGGTTAATGGTTGTTAATAATGGTCTATGGTGGTTAATGGCGGTAAATGATGATTAATGCAGTTACTGGGGGCAATGGTGGTAAATGGTGGTTAATGGGGTTTAATGGTGGTTTATGGGGGTTTATGGGGTTAATGGTGGTTAATGATGGTTAATGCATTTTAATAGGGGCATTGGTGGTTAATGGTGGTTTATGGGGTTTAATGGTGGTTTATGGGGGTTTGTAGGGTCAATGTTGGTTTATGTTGGTTAATGAAGGTTTATGATGGTTAATGGGGTTAATGCAGTTAGTAGGGGTCAGTGGTGGTTTATGGGGGTTAATGGTGGTTAATGGATAGTAATGGGGGTTAATGGCAGTTAATAGAGGATAATGGGGGATAATTGTGGTTAATGGCAGTTAATGGCCGTTAATGGGTTTTAATGCGGTCAATGGAGGTCAATGGTGGTTAATAGGGGTTAATGGTTAATGGTTAATCACCATTAACCACCACTGACCCGCATTAACACCATTAAAACCCATTAACCCCCATTAACCCCCATTAACCTCCATTAACCCCCATTAACCTCCATTAACCTCCATTAACATCAATTAATCCCCATTAACCACCATTAACCTTCATTAACCATCATTAATCCCCTTTAACCATCATTGACCCCAATTAAGCTCATTAATGCAATTAACCCTAACCCTAACCCCTAACCCTAACCCTCACCCATAAACTACCATTGACCATCATTAACCTCCATTATCCCCATTAACCACCACTGACCCCCATTAACCCCATTAAACACATTAACCCCCATTAACCCCCATTAACCTCCATTAACCTCAATTAATCCCCATTAACTACCATTAACCTTCATTAACCATTAATCCACTTTAACCATCATTGACCCCAATTAAGCTCATTAACCCAACTAACCCTAACCATAATCCGAACACTAACACTAACCCTAACCCCTAACCCTAACCCTAACCCTAACCCTAACCCTAACCCTAACCCTAAACCTAACCCTAACCCTAACCCTAACTCTAAACCCTAACCCTAACCCTAACACAACCCAAACCCTAACTGCTAACCCTAACCCTAACACAACCCTAACCCTAACCCTAACCCTAACCCCTAACCCTAACCCTAACCCTAACCCTAACTCTAAACCCTAACCCTAACACTAACACAACCCTAACCCTAACCCTAACCCTAACCCTAACCCTAACACAACCTTAACCCTAACCCTAACCGCTAACCCTAACCCTAACCCTAACCCTAACCCTAAACGCTAACGCTAACGCTAACCCTAACACAACCCTAACCCTAACCCTAACCCTAACCCTAACTCTAAACCCTAACCCTAACACAACCCTAACCCTCACCGCTAACCCTAACCCTAACCCTAACCCCTAACCCTAACCCTAACCCTAACCCTAACCCTAACGCTAACGCTAACCCTAACCCTAACCCTAACCCTAACCCTAACCCTAATACTAACCCCTAACCCTAACCCTAACCCTAACACAACCCTAACCCTAACCCTAACAGCTAACCCTAACCCTAACCCTAACCCTAACCCTAACTCTAACTCCTAACCCTAACTCTAACAATACCCTAACCCTAACCCTAACCCTAACCCTAACCCTAACCCTAACACTAACCCTAACCGTAACCCTAACCCTAACCGCTAACCGTAACCCTAACCCTAACCCTAACCCTAACCCTAACCCCTAACCCTAACCCTAACACAACCCTAACCCTAACCCTAACCCTAACCCAAACCCTAACCCTAACCCTAACCCTAACCCTAACCCTAACTCCAAACCCTCACCCTAACGCTAACAGCTAACCCTAACCCTAACCCTAACTCTAACTCCTAACCCTAACTCTAACAATACCCTAACCCTAACCCTAACCCTAACACAACCCTAACCCTAACCCTAACAGCTAACCCTAACCCTAACCCTAACCGTAACCCTAACCCTAAACGCTAACCCTAACCCTAACCCTAACCCTAACCCTAACCCTAACCCCTAACCCTAACCCTAACCCTAACCCTAACCCTAACCCTAACCCCTAACCCTAACCCTAACCCTAACCCTAACCCTAACCCTAACCCTAACCCTAACACAACCCTAACCCTAACCCTAACCCTAACCCTAACCCAAACCCTAACCCTAACCCTAACCCTAACCCTAACCCTAACTCCAAACCCTAACCCTAACCCTAACCCTAACCCAAACCCTAACCCTAACACTAACCCTAACGAGAACCCTAACGCTAACACTAATGCTAACCCTAACGCTAACCCTAAACCCTAACCCTAACCCTAACCGTAACCTCCATTAACCACCATTGCCCCCATTTAGTGCATTAACCATCATTAACCGACATTAACCACCATAGACCATTATTAAAAACCATTAACCCCTGATGGAGGTTAATGGAGGTTAATGGAGGATAATAGGGGTTAATGGGGGTTAATGGAGGTTAATGGGGGTTAATGCAATTAATAGGGGTCAGTGGTGGTTTAGGGGGTTAATGGTGGTTAATGAAGGTTAATGGTGGTTAATGGGGATTAATGGAGGTTAATGGAGGTTAATGGGGGTTAATGGGGGTTAATGGGGGTTAATGAGGTTAATGGGGGTTAATGAATATTTATGGCAGTGGGTTTTAATGGGGTTAATGGTGGTCAATGGAAGCTTATAGGGTTAATGGGGTTTAATGGAATTAATAGTGGTCAATGGGGGTTAATGGGGGTTAATGGGGGTTAATGGCACTTATTTGGTTTTAATGGGGTTAAACCCCCAAACCCTAACCCTTACCTAACCCTAACCATAACCCTAACCCTAACCTGATGGTGGTTAATGCAGTTAGTAGGGGTCAGTGATGGTTTATGGGGATTAATGGTGGTTAATGGGTAGTAATGGGTGTTAATGGCAGTTAATGGAGGATAATGGGGGATAATTGTGCTTAATGGCAGTTAATGGCAGTTAATAGGTTTTAATGGGGTTAATGCAGGTCAATGGTGGTTAATGGGGTAAATGGATGTTAATAATGGTCTATGGTGGTTAATGGCAGTAAATGATGGTTAATGCAGTTACTGGGGGCATTGGTGGTAATTGGTGGTTAATAGGGTTTAATGGTGGTTTATGGTGGTTTATGGGGTAAATGGTGGTTAATGATGGTTAATGCAGCTAATGGGGGCATTGGTGGTTAATGGTGGTTAATGGGGTTTAATGGTGGTTTATGGGGGTTTGTGGGGTCAATATAGGTTTATGTTGGTTAATGAAGGTTTATGATGGTTAATGGGGTTAATACAGTTAGTAGGGGTCAGTGGTGGTTTATGGGGGTTAATGGTGGTTAATGGATAGTAATGGGGTTAATGGCAGTTAATGGAGGATAATGGAGGATAATTGTGGTTAATGGCAGTTAATGGCCGTTAATGGGTTTTAATGGGGTCAATGGAGGTCAATGGTGGTTAATAGGGGTTAATAGTTGTTAATAATGGTCTATGGTGGTTAATGGTGGTTAATGATGGTTAATGCAGTTAATGGGGAAATGGTGGTTAATGGTGGTTAATGGAGGTTATGGACAGGATTAGGGTTAGGGGTTAGGGTTAGGGTTAGGGTTAGGATTAGGCTTGGGTTGGGGTTAGGGTTAGGGTGTTTAACCCCATTGGTGGAGCAGTGGGCTAATGCCTCCTTAAGTAACACCAGCTGCCTGCAATTAGTGCAGGTTTGCATCCCACCAGGCTCAAGGTTGACTCAGCCTTCCATCCTTCCGAGGTAGGTAAAATGAGGACCCAGATTGTTGGGGGCAATTAAGCTGACTTTGTAATAATGCCGCTTGGGGGTGTGTGAAAGCCCTAATAAGCAGGCATATACATAGAATGAAGGCTACTGCTAAGTTTGTAAGGCCGCCCTGAGTCTTTGGAGAAGGGTGGGATATAAATGGAATTTTAAAAAAAATTAAAACCCAATAACTGCCATTCACCCCTATTAACCACCATTAACCACCATTGACCCCATTAACCTCCATTAAACCCCATTAATCCCCATTAACCCCCATTAACCTCCATTAATCCCCATTAACCACCATTAACTTTCATTAACCACCATTAATCCCTTTAACCATCATTGATACCAATTAAGCCCATTAAAACGTATTAACGACCATTAACCTTCGTTAACCACCCTTAACCCCTTAAACCACCAATGACCCCTATTAATTGCATTAACCCCCATTAACCCCCATTAATCCCCATTAACCACCATTAACCTTCATTAACCACAATTAATCCCCATTAACCATCATTGACCCCAATTAAGCTCATTAATCCAATTAACCCTAACCCTAACCCTAACCCCTAACCATAACCATAACCCTAACCCATAAACTACCATTGACCATCATTAACCCCCATTATCACCATTAACCACCACTGACCCCCATTAACCCCATTAAAACCCATTAACCCCCATTAACCTCCATTAACCACCATTAACCTCCATTAACCTCAATTAATCCCCATTAACCACCATTAACCTTCATTAACCATCATTAATCTCCTTTAACCATCATTGACCCCAATTAAGCTCATTAACCCAATTAACCCTAACCATAATCCAAACCCTAACCCTAACCCTAACCCTAACCCTTCCCCTAACCCTAACCCCTAACCC
>NC_139518.1:68026474-68028974 GCF_947247035.1 Vipera ursinii
ACCGTCCCCTCGCTGGTGGCTGTTGCGGTGTTGCACGTTGGGTTGCCTTTGGAGTTTGTTGATTTCGGGTTCTACTGACGATTCTCCAGCGCATTTGGCGACCTCAGGATGGACCGATTCTTTGACTTTTGAAGGTTTGGTGGGCTGAACTGTTTGCACTGTGCCCCCAGCAGCTTCGTCGGCCATCACCTCGTCCTGTGCCTCAGAAAACATTAAATTGAGTCTAGCAAACAGTCTCTGCTGAAGGGTTCTGTCCCGAAGGCCACAGACGAGCCGATCTCTTAGTTGTTCTTCTAAGTTTGATAACTTGCAAAGGCATGCGGCCTGTCTAAGGCCCGCAATGAACTCCGAAGCTGTTTCCCCGGGTAGCTGCACTCTCTGGTCAAATTTGAATCTCCACGCCATCTCCGACATCTTGGGCTGGAAATGGCCGGTTAGCTTCTTCTTAAGGTCTGCGTATGAAACTGCTTCAATGGGCATCGGCGAGAAAAGGTTCTCAGCTAGGTCGAAAGTTGCTGGGCCGCACACACAAAGCAACATGGTGGCCTTCAGGCCTTCCTCCGCAATTTGATTTGTTCTCAGATAGTTTTCTACTTGCGAAAGATAAGATGGCCATTCTTCCAGATGCTTCACGTCAAACTCTCTTAATTTGCCAACCTTTGGCATTTTCCCTTCAGATTCCTGCGATGTTCGGATCCTGCTTCTAGGCTCAGGGAATGCGTCCTCTGAGCATGCGGCCGCTCGTGTGGCTTACTAGCCAGCCTAGAGAGGGGGTGGTAAATGCCTCTTCCCTCCGTCGTGTGCTGCTGACCCCTCGTTGACTTCAGCTCTTAATCGGCGAAGCAGTTGCCACTGTTAAGTCATGGGCTCTTGAGAGCAGGAATGATGACACGAGGCTGAGTACAGGATAACTCATACTTTTATTCTTGCTGGAACTGTACTGGAACTTAGCTGCAACCAGCCACAATATATAGTCTAGCCCCTAGGCGGCAGCCAATAGGTTTGAACCCACTCAAGCTGCCTGGGGCTAGCCAATTGCAGGAGAGGAGACAGCAAGTCTGGAATGCTGGAGAGCCATTAGACGCTCCTGTAACGCACGTGGTGTATCACCACAAGCCCAGTACATAACATGGGTACCACCTGTAGTACATTGGCACCTGGCTGGTGGTACGCGACCATCCTAGAAAAGTGGTAGCGGGGGAGGGGAATGAGCTGAACCAGTGGCAGCACCGCACAAGCCTGAGTGAGAGATGGCTGGAGCTGCAGGGCTGTCAGGGCTCAGCGGAAGCACCAGCATCAGTGCCAGGCTCCAGCTGGAGCTTGGCACTGATCCTGGTGCTTTTGCTGAGCCCAAAAGTAGCGCCGATCAGCTGGAATGTTGCAGCATCTCCAGGGTCTTGGGATTTACATTCAGATGCTTGGCAACTGATTCATATTTATGATGGTCACAGTGTCCCAGGGTCATGTGAAGTGACCAAAACCTGCTGCAACCACCCAGCAGACAGGGGGAATAAAAACCAAACAGCCCCCACCCCACCCCCACTGCCAATCCTCAACAGAAATTCTCACAACAATGAAAACCTCGGACAGGAGGAAGATTGGGGGGCACTTTTTTCAGTGCTATTGTAACTTCGACCAGTCACTGTTGTAAGTCGAGGACTATCTGTACTTCATCACTTTTTTCCTTTTTTTTTGGTCATCAAGTTTTTGACACCTTGCTAGGCGACTGGTGGTACTCGGATGTTGCCATATCCTAAAAGTGGTACAATGGGTGAAAAGGTTGAAAAGCCCTGGTATAGCATACCTCTAGAGCAGGGTTTCCCAAACTATAAGGGTGCAGAGAGAGTCCAGGGACATGGAAAAAACTGTTTGGTTAATAAATCCACTTTTCACATAATCTCAATGTTTTTTTTTTATTTTTCATTTCTGTTCATTTTGATTCTTGTATTTTTAGGTGAGACTTGTACATTAAGCTTACTCTAAAGGGAGGCGCGAAGGCCACAGAACTTAGGAACTCCTGTTTTAAAATCTGCAAATTATTAAATTTAGCATTGGCAAGTGAACAGGTCCTCTGAAGGTTATGCTGAAGTCTGTGCAGGTCCATATAAGGAAAGGCAGTCTTTTATATGTTAAAAGCAATATTAGTTTTATTATTTTTATCCTGATAAGATACAACCACCTTCCTAGCCCTAGCCCTAACCCTAACCCTAACCCCTAACCCTAACCCTAACCCATAAACTACCATTGACCATCATTAACCCCCATTATAACCATTAACCACCACTGACCCCCATTAACCCCATTAAAACCCATTAACTTTCATTAACCACCATTAATCCCTTTAACCATCATTGATACCAATTAAGCCCATTAAAACTTATTAATGAACATTAACCTTCATTAACCACCATTAACCCCCTAAACCACCAATGACCCCTATTAATTGCATTAACCCCCATTAAACCCCATTAATCCCCATTAACCACCATTAACATTCATT
>NC_139518.1:68038974-68046474 GCF_947247035.1 Vipera ursinii
AACCCTAACCCAAACCCTAACCCTAACCCTAAACCCTAACCCTAACCCTAACACAACCCTAACCCTAACCCTAACCCTAACCCTAACCATAACCACTAACCCTAACCCTAACACAACCCTAACCCTAACCCTAACCCTAACCCTAACCCTAACCCTAACCCTAACCCCTAACCCTAACCCTAACCCTAACCCTAACCCCTAACCCTAACCCCTAACCCTAACCCTAACCCTAACCCCTAACCCTAACCCTCACCCATAAACTACCATTGACCATCATTAACCCCCATTATCCCCATTAACCACCACTGACCCCCATTAACCCCATTAAAACACATTAACCCCCATTAACCTCCATTAACCTCAATTAATCCCCATTATCCCCCATTAACCCCATTAACCACCATTATGTTGGTTAATGAAGGTTTATGATGGTTAATGGGGTTAATGCAGTTAGTAGGGGTCAGTGGTGGTTTATGGGGGTTAATGGTTGTTAATGGATAGTAATGGGGGTTAATGGCAGTTAATAGAGGATAATGGGGGATAATTGTGGTTAATGGCAGTTAATGGCCGTTAATGGGTTTTAATGCGGTCAATGGAGGTCAATGGTGGTTAATAGGGGTTAATGGTTAATCACCATTAACCACCACTGACCCGCATTAACACCATTAAAACCCATTAACACCCATTAACCCCCATTAACCTCCATTAACCCCCATTAACCACCATTAACCTTCATTAACCATCATTAATCCCCTTTAACCATCATTGACCCCAATTAAGCTCATTAACGCAATTAACCCTAACCCTAACCCTAACCCTAACCCTAACCCTAACCCTAACCCCTAACCCTAACCCTAACCCTAACCCTAATGCTAACCCTAACCCTAACCCTAACCCTAACCGCTAACCCTAACCCTAACCCTAACCCTAACCCTAACACAACCCTAACCCTAACCCTAACCGCTAACCCTAACCCTAACCCTAACCCCTAACCCTAACCCTAAACCTAACCCTAACCCTAATGCTAACCCTAACCCTAACCCTAACCCTAACCCTAACCCCTAACCCTAACCCTAACACAACCCTAACCCTAACCCTAACAGCTAACCCTAACCATAACCCTAACCCTAACCCTCACCCTAACTCTAACCCCTAACCCTAACTCTAACAATACCCTAACCCTAACCCTAACCGCTAACCCTAACCGCTAACCCTAACCCTAACCCTAACCCTAACCCTAACCCTAACCCTAACTCCAAACCCTAACCCTAACCCTAACCATAACCCTAACCCCTAACCCTAACCCTAACCCTAACCCTAACCCTAACCCTAACCCTAACCCTAACTCCAAACCCTAACCCTAACCCTAACCCTAACCCCTAACCCTAACACAACCCTAACCCTAACCCTAACCCTAACCCTAACCCTAACCCTAACCCTAACCCTAACTGTAACCTCCATTAACCACCATTGCTCCCATTAACTGCATTAACCATCAATAACTGACATTAACCACCATAGACCATTATTAAAAACCATTAACCCCTGATGGAGGTTAATGGAGGTTAATGGAGGTTAATGGGGGTTAATGGAGGTTAATGGGGTTAATGTGGGTTAATGCAATTAAAATGGGTCAGTGGTGGTTTAGGGGGTTAATGGTGGTTAATTATGGTTAATGGTCGTTAAAAAGTTTTAATGGGCTTAATTGGTATCAATGATGGTTAAAGGGGATTAATGGTGGTTAATGAAGTATAATGGTGGTTAATGGGGATTAATGGAGGTTAATGGAGGTTAATGGGGGTTAATGGGGGTTAATGGAGGTTAATGGGGTTAATGGTGGTTAATGGATATTTATGGCGGTTAGTGGGTTTTAATGAGGTTAATGGACGTCAATGGTGGTTTATAGGGTTAATGGGGTTTAATGGAATTAATAGTGGTCAATGGGGGTTAATGGGGGTTAATGGGGGGTTAATGGCAGTTATTGGGTTTTAATGGGGTTAAACCCCCTAACCCTAACCCTTACCCAACCCTATCCCTAACCCTAACCCTAATCTGATGGTGGTTAATGCTGTTAGTAGGGGTCAGTGGTGGTTTATGGGGGTTAATGGTGTTTAATGGATAGTAATGGGTGTTAATGGCAGTTAATGGAGGATAATGGGGGATAATTGTGCTTAATGGCAGTTAATGGCAGTTAATGGGTTTTAATGGGGTTAATGCAGGTCAATGGTGGTTAATAGGGGTTAATGGTTGTTAATAATGGTCTATGGTGGTTAATGGCGGTAAATGATGATTAATGCAGTTACTGGGGGCAATGGTGGTAAATGGTGGTTAATGAGGTTTAATGGTGGTTTATGGGGTTTATGGGGTTAATGGTGGTTAATGATGGTTAATGCATTTTAATGGGGGCATTGGTGGTTAATGGTGGTTAATGGGGTTTAATGGTGGTTTATGGGGGTTTGTAGGGTCAATGTTGGTTTATGTTGGTTAATGAAGGTTTATGATGGTTAATGGGGTTAATGCAGTTAGTAGGGGTCAGTGGTGGTTTATGGGGGTTAATGGTGGTTAATGGATAGTAATGGGGGTTAATGGCAGTTAATAGAGTTTAATGGGGGATAATTGTGGTTAATGGCAGTTAATGGCCGTTAATGGGTTTTAATGCGGTCAATGGAGGTCAATGGTGGTTAATAGGGGTTAATGGTTAATCACCATTAACCACCACTGACCCGCATTAACACCATTAAAACCCATTAACCCCCATTAACCCCCATTAACCTCCATTAACCCCCATTAACCCCCATTAACCTTCATTAACCTCCATTAACATCAATTAATCCCCATTAACCACCATTAACCTTCATTAACCATCATTAATCCCCTTTAACCATCATTGACCCCAATTAAGCTCATTAACCCAATTAACCCTAACCCTAACCCTAACCCTAACCCTAACACTAATGCTAACCCTAACCCTAACCCCTAACCCTAACCCTAACCCTAACCCTAACACAACCCTAACCCTAACCCTAACCCTAACCCTAACCCTAACACAACCCTAACCCTAACCCTAACCCTAACCCCTAACCCTAACCCTAACCCTAACCGTAACACAACCCTAACCCTAACCCTAACAGCTAACCCTAACCCTAACCCTAACCCTAACCCTAACCGTAACCCTAACCCTAACCGCTAACTGTAACCCTAACCCTAACCCTAACCCTAACCCTAACCCTAACCCTAACCCTAACCCCTAACCCTAACCCTAACCCTAACCCTAACCCTAACCCTAACTCCAAACCCTAACCCTAACCCTAACCCTAACCCTAACCCTAACCCTAACACAACCCTAACCCTAACCCTAACCCTAACCCTAACCCTAACCCAAACCCTAACCCTAACCCTAACCCTAACCCTAACCCTAACTCCAAACCCTAACCCTAACCCTAACAGCTAACCCTAACCCTAACCCTAACCCTAACCCTAACTCTAACTCCTAACCCTAACTCTAACAATACCCTAACCCTAACCCAAACCCTAACCCTAACCCTAACCCTAACCCTAACCCTAACCCTAACCCTAACCCTAACTCCAAACCCTAACCCTAACCCTAACCCTAACCCTAACCCCTAACCCTAACCCTAACCCTAACCCTAACCCTAACCCTAACTCCAAACCCTAACCCTAACCCTAACCCTAACCCCTAACCCTAACACAACCCTAACCCTAACCCTAACCCTAACCCTAACCCTAACCCTAACCCTAACCCTAACTGTAACCTCCATTAACCACCATTGCTCCCATTAACTGCATTAACCATCAATAACTGACATTAACCACCATAGACCATTATTAAAAACCATTAACCCCTGATGGAGGTTAATGGAGGTTAATGGAGGTTAATGGAGGTTAATGGGGGTTAATGGAGGTTAATGGGGTTAATGTGGGTTAATGCAATTAAAATGGGTCAGTGGTGGTTTAGGGGGTTAATGGTGGTTAATTATGGTTAATGGTCGTTAAAAAGTTTTAATGGGCTTAATTGGTATCAATGATGGTTAAAGGGGATTAATGGTGGTTAATGAAGTATAATGGTGGTTAATGGGGATTAATGGAGGTTAATGGAGGTTAATGGGGGTTAATGGGGGTTAATGGAGGTTAATGGGGTTAATGGTGGTTAATGGATATTTATGGCGGTTAGTGGGTTTTAATGAGGTTAATGGAGGTCAATGGTGGTTTATAGGGTTAATGGGGTTTAATGGAATTAATAGTGGTCAATGGGGGTTAATGGGGGTTAATGGGGGGTTAATGGCAGTTATTGGGTTTTAATGGGGTTAAACCCCCTAACCCTAACCCTTACCCAACCCTATCCCTAACCCTAACCCTAATCTGATGGTGGTTAATGCTGTTAGTAGGGGTCAGTGGTGGTTTATGGGGGTTAATGGTGTTTAATGGATAGTAATGGGTGTTAATGGCAGTTAATGGAGGATAATGGGGGATAATTGTGCTTAATGGCAGTTAATGGCAGTTAATGGGTTTTAATGGGGTTAATGCAGGTCAATGGTGGTTAATAGGGGTTAATGGTTGTTAATAATGGTCTATGGTGGTTAATGGCGGTAAATGATGATTAATGCAGTTACTGGGGGCAATGGTGGTAAATGGTGGTTAATGAGGTTTAATGGTGGTTTATGGGGTTTATGGGGTTAATGGTGGTTAATGATGGTTAATGCATTTTAATGGGGGCATTGGTGGTTAATGGTGGTTAATGGGGTTTAATGGTGGTTTATGGGGGTTTGTAGGGTCAATGTTGGTTTATGTTGGTTAATGAAGGTTTATGATGGTTAATGGGGTTAATGCAGTTAGTAGGGGTCAGTGGTGGTTTATGGGGGTTAATGGTGGTTAATGGATAGTAATGGGGGTTAATGGCAGTTAATAGAGTTTAATGGGGGATAATTGTGGTTAATGGCAGTTAATGGCCGTTAATGGGTTTTAATGCGGTCAATGGAGGTCAATGGTGGTTAATAGGGGTTAATGGTTAATCACCATTAACCACCACTGACCCGCATTAACACCATTAAAACCCATTAACCCCCATTAACCCCCATTAACCTCCATTAACCCCCATTAACCCCCATTAACCTTCATTAACCTCCATTAACATCAATTAATCCCCATTAACCACCATTAACCTTCATTAACCATCATTAATCCCCTTTAACCATCATTGACCCCAACTAAGCTCATTAACCCAATTAACCCTAACCCTAACCCTAACCCTAACCCTAACACTAATGCTAACCCTAACCCTAACCCCTAACCCTAACCCTAACCCTAACCCTAACACAACCCTAACCCTAACCCTAACTCTAACCCTAACCCCTAACCCTAACCCTAACCCTAACCGTAACACAACCCTAACCCTAACCCTAACAGCTAACCCTAACCCTAACCCTAACCCTAACCCTAACCGTAACCCTAACCCTAACCGCTAACTGTAACCCTAACCCTAACCCTAACCCTAACCCTAACCCTAACCCTAACCCTAACCCTAACCCTAACCCCTAACCCTAACCCTAACCCTAACCCTAACCCTAACCCTAACCCTAACTCCAAACCCTAACCCTAACCCTAACCCTAACCCTAACCCTAACACAACCCTAACCCTAACCCTAACCCTAACCCTAACCCAAACCCTAACCCTAACCCTAACCCTAACCCTAACCCTAACCCTAACTCCAAACCCTAACCCTAACCCTAACAGCTAACCCTAACCCTAACCCTAACCCTAACCCTAACTCTAACTCCTAACCCTAACTCTAACAATACCCTAACCCTAACCCCTAACCCTAACCCTAACCCTAACCCTAACCCTAACCCTAACACAACCCTAACCCTAACCCTAACAGCTAACCCTAACCCTAACCCTAACCCTAACCCTAACCCTAACCCTAACCCTAACCCTAACCGCTAACCCTAATCCTAACCCTAACCCTAACCCTAACCCCTAACCCTAACCCTAACCCTAACCCTAACCCTAACCCTAACTCCAAACCCTAACCCTAACCCTAACCCTAACCCTAACCCTAACCCTAACACAACCCTAAAAATAACCCTAACCCTAACCCTAACCCTTACCCTAACCCTAACCCTAACCCTACCTCCAAACCCTAACCCTAACCCTAACACTAACCCTAACCCAAACCCTAACCCTAACCCTAACCCTAACCCTAAACCCTAACCCTAACCCTAACCCTAACAGTAACCTCCATTAACCACCATTGCCCCCATTAAGTGCATTAACCATCATTAACCGACATTAACCACCATAGACCATTATTAAAAACCATTAACCCCTGATGGAGGTTAATGGAGGTTAATGGAGGTTAATAGGGGTTAATGGGGGTTAATGGAGGTTAATATGGGTTAATGCAATTAATAGGGGTCAGTGGTGGTTTAGGGGGTTAATGGTGGTTAATGAAGGTTAATGGTGGTTAATGGGGATTAATGGAGGTTAATGGAGGTTAATGGGGGTTAATGGGGGTTAATGAGGTTAATGGGGGTTAATGGATATTTATGGCAGTGGGTTTTAATGGGGTTAATGGTGGTCAATGGTAGCTTATAGGGTTAATGGGGTTTAATGGAATTAATAGTGGTCAATGGGGGTTAATGGGGGTTAATGGGGGTTAATGGGAGTTAACCCTTACCTAACCCTAACCATAACCCTAACCCTAACCTGATGGTGGTTAATGCAGTTAGTAGGGGTCAGTGGTGGTTTATGGGGATTAATGGTGGTTAATGGATAGTAATGGGTGTTAATGGCAGTTAATGGAGGATAATGGGGGATAATTGTGCTTAATGGCAGTTAATGGCAGTTAATAGGTTTTAATGGGGTTAATGCAGGTCAATGGTGGTTAATAGGGGTAAATGGTTGTTAATAATGGTCTATGGTGGTTAATGGCAGTAAATGATGGTTAATGCAGTTACTGGGGGCAATGGTGGTAATTGGTGGTTAATAGGGTTTAATGGTGGTTTATGGTGGTTTATGGGGTAAATGGTGGTTAATGATGGTTAATGCAGTTAATGGGGGCAATGGTGGTTAATGGTGGTTAATGGGGTTTAATGGTGGTTTATGGGGGTTTGTGGGGTCAATATAGGTTTATGTTGGTTAATGAAGGTTTATGATGGTTAATGGGGTTAATACAGTTAGTAGGGGTCAGTGGTGGTTTATGGGGGTTAATGGTGGTTAATGGATAGTAATGGGGGTTAATGGCAGTTAATGGAGGATAATGGGGGATAATTGTGGTTAATGGCAGTTAATGGCCGTTAATGGGTTTTAATGGGGTCAATGGAGGTCAATGGAGGTTAATAGGGGTTAATAGTTGTTAATAATGGTCTATGGTTGTTAATGGTGGTTAAAGATGGTTAATGCAGTTAATGGGGAAATGGTGGTTAATGGTGGTTAATGGAGGTTATGGACAGGATTAGGGTTAGGGTTTAGGGTTTGGGGTT
>NC_139518.1:68053974-68058974 GCF_947247035.1 Vipera ursinii
CCCTGATGGAGGTTAATGGAGGTTAATGGAGGTTAATAGGGATTAATGGGGGTTAATGGAGGTTAATGGGGGTTAATGCAATTAATAGGGGTCAGTGGTTGTTTAGGGGGTTAATGGTGGTTAATGAAGGTTAATGGTGGTTAATGGGGATTAATGGAGGTTAATGGAGGTTAATGGGGGTTAATGGGGGTTAATGGGGGTTAATGAGGTTAATGGGGGTTAATGGATATTTATGGCAGTGGGTTTTAATGGGGTTAATGGTGGTCAATGGTAGCTTATAGGGTTAATGGGGTTTAATGGAATTAATAGTGGTCAATGGGGGTTAATGGGGGTTAATGGGGGTTAATGGGAGGTATTGGGTTTTAATGGGGTTAAACCCCCTAACCCTAACCCTTACCTAACCCTAACCATAACCCTAACCCTAACCTGATGGTGGTTAATGCAGTTAGTAGGGGTCAGTGGTGGTTTATGGGGATTAATGGTGGTTAATGGATAGTAATGGGTGTTAATGGCAGTTAATGGAGGATAATGGGGGATAATTGTGCTTAATGGCAGTTAATGGCAGTTAATAGGTTTTAATGGGGTTAATGCAGGTCAATGGTGGTTAATAGGGGTAAATGGTTGTTAATAATGGTCTATGGTGGTTAATGGCAGTAAATGATGGTTAATGCAGTTACTGGGGGCAATGGTGGTAATTGGTGGTTAATAGGGTTTAATGGTGGTTTATGGGGTAAATGGTGGTTAATGATGGTTAATGCAGTTAATGGGGGCAATGGTGGTTAATGGTGGTTAATGGGGTTTAATGGTGGTTTATGGGGGTTTGTGGGGTCAATATAGGTTTATGTTGGTTAATGAAGGTTTATGATGGTTAATGGGGTTAATACAGTTAGTAGGGGTCAGTGGTGGTTTATGGGGGTTAATGGTGGTTAATGGATAGTAATGGGGGTTAATGGCAGTTAATGGAGGATAATGGGGGATAATTGTGGTTAATGGCAGTTAATGGCCGTTAATGGGTTTTAATGGGGTCAATGGAGGTCAATGGTGGTTAATAGGGGTTAAAAGTTGTTAATAATGGTCTATGGTTGTTAATGGTGGTTAAAGATGGTTAATGCAGTTAATGGGGAAATGGTGGTTAATGGTGGTTAATGGAGGTTATGGAC
The DNA here is from genome assembly GCF_947247035.1 of Vipera ursinii. NCBI lineage: Eukaryota > Metazoa > Chordata > Lepidosauria > Squamata > Viperidae > Vipera > Vipera ursinii. Next base: position 68,055,135 of record NC_139518.1, read on the forward strand.
AGGATTAGGGTTAGGGTTTAGGGTTTGGGGTTTGGGTTTAGGTTTAGGGGTTAGGGGTTAGGGGTTAGGGTTAGGGTTAGGATTAGGGTTGGGTAAGGGTTAGGGTTAGGGTGTTTAACCCCATTGGTGGAGCAGTGGGCTAATGCCTCCTTAAGTAACACCAGCTGCCTGCAATTAGTGCAGGTTTGCATCCCACCAGGCTCAAGGTTGACTCAGCCTTCCATCCTTCCGAGGTAGGTAAAATGAGGACCCAGATTGTTGGGGGCAATTAAACTGACTTTGTAATAATGCCGCTTGGGGTGTGTGTGAAAGCCCTAATAAGCAGGCATATACATAGAATGAAGGCTACTGCTAAGTTTGTAAAGCCGCCCTGAGTCTTTGGAGAAGGGCGGGATATAAATGGAATTTAAAAAAAATTAAAACCCAATAACGGCCATTCACCCCTATTAACCACCATTAACTACCATTGACCACTATTAATTCCATTAAACCCCATTAACCCTATAAACCACCATTGACCTCCATTAACCCCATTAAAACCCATTAACCGCCATTAACAGCCATTAACCACCATTAACCCCATTAATCTCCATTAAACCCCATTAATCCCCATTAACCCCCATTAACCTCCATTAATCCCCATTAACCACCATTAACTTTCATTAACCACCATTAATCCCTTTAACCATCATTGATACCAATTAAGCCCATTAAAACGTATTAACGACCATTAACCTTCGTTAACCACCCTTAACCCCTTAAACCACCAATGACCCCTATTAATTGCATTAACCCCCATTAACCCCCATTAATCCCCATTAACCACCATTAACCTTCATTAACCACCATTAATCCCCATTAACCATCATTGACCCCAATTAACCTCATTAATCCAATTAACCCTAACCCTAACCCCTAACCCTAACCCTAACCCTAACCCATAAACTACCATTGACCATCATTAACCCCTATTATCACCATTAACCACCACTGACCCCCATTAACCCCATTAAAACCCATTAAACCCCATTAACCCCCATTAACCTCCATTAACCACCATTAACCTCCATTAACCTCAATTAATCCCCATTAACCACCATTAACCTTCATTAACCATCATTAATCCCTTTTAACCATCATTGACCCCAATTAAGCTCATTAACCCAATTAACCCTAACCCTAATCCGAACACTAACCCTAACCCTAACCCCTAACCCTAACCCTAACCCTAACCCTAACCCTAACCCTAACCCTAACCCTAAACCTAACCCCTAACCCTAACCCTAACCCTAACCCTAACCCTAACTCCAAAACCTAACCCTAACCCTAAACCCTAACCCTAACCCTAACACAACCCTAACCCTAACCCTAACCCTAACCACGAACCCTAACCCTAACACAACTCTAACCCTAACCCTAACCCTAACCCTAACCCCTAACCCTAACCCTAACCCCTAACCCTAACCCTAACCCTAACCCTAACCCTAACCCTAACCGCTAACCCTAACCCTAACACAACCCTAACCCTAACCTTAACCCTAACCCTAACGCTAACCCTAACGCTAATCCTAACCCTAACCCAAACCCTAACCCTAACCCTAACCCTAACCCTAACCCTAACCCGAACCCTAACCCTAACCCTAATCCTAACCCTAACCCTAACCCTAACCCTTACACAACCCTAACCCTAACCCTAACCCTAACCCTAACCCTAACCCTAACCCTAACACAACCCTAACCCTAACCCTAACCCTAACCCTAACCCTAACCCTAACCCAAACCCTAACCCTAACCCTAACCCTAACCCTAACCGTAACCTCCATTAACCACCATTGCCCCCATTAAGTGCATTAACCATCATTAACCAACATTAACCACCATAGACCATTATTAAGAACCATTAACCCCTGATGGAGGTTAATGGAGGTTAATTGAGGTTAATAGGGGTTAATGGGGGTTAATGGAGGTTAATGGGGGTTAATGCAATTAATAGGGGTCAGCGGTGGTTTAGGGGGTTAATGGTGGTTAATGAAGGTTAATGGTTGTTAATGGGGATTAATGGAGGTTAATGGAGGTTAATGGGGGTTAATGGGTGTTAATGGGGGTTAATGGGGGTTAATGAGGTTAATGGTGGTTAATGGATATTTATGGCAGTGGGTTTTAATGGGGTTAATGGTGGTCAATGGTAGCTTATAGGGTTAATGGGATTTAATGGAATTAATAGTGGTCAATGGGGGTTAATGGGGGTTAATGGGGGTTAATGGCAGTTATTGGGTTTTAATGGGGTTAAACCCCCTAACCCTAAACCTTACCTAACCCTAACCATAACCCTAACCCTAACCTGATGGTGGTTAATGCAGTTAGTAGGGGTCAGTGGTGGTTTATGGGGATTAATGGTGGTTAATGGATAGTAATGGGTGTTAATGGCAGTTAATGGAGGATAATGGGGGATAATTGTGCTTAATGGCAGTTAATGGCAGTTAATAGGTTTTAATGGGGTTAATGCAGGTCAATGGTGGTTAATAGGGGTAAATGGTTGTTAATAATGGTCTGTGGTGGTTAATGGCAGTAAATGATGGTTAATGCAGTTACTGGGGGCAATGGTGGTAATTGGTGGTTAATAGGGTTTAATGGTGGTTTATGGTGGTTTATGGGGTAAATGGTGGTTAATGATGGTTAATGCAGTTAATGGGGGCAATGGTGGTTAATGGTGGTTAATGGGGTTTAATGGTGGTTTATGGGGGTTTGTGGGGTCAATATAGGTTTATGTTGGTTAATGAAGGTTTATGATGGTTAATGGGGTTAATACAGTTAGTAGGGGTCAGTGGTGGTTTATGGGGGTTAATGGTGGTTAATGGATAGTAATGGGGGTTAATGGCAGTTAATGGAGGATAATGGGGGATAATTGTGGTTAATGGCAGTTAATGGCCGTTAATGGGTTTTAATGGGGTCAATGGAGGTCAATGGTGGTTAATAGGGGTTAATAGTTGTTAATAATGGTCTATGGTTGTTAATGGTGGTTAAAGATGGTTAATGCAGTTAATGGGGAAATGGTGGTTAATGGTGGTTAATGGAGGTTATGGACAGGATTAGGGTTAGGGTTTAGGGTTTGGGGTTTGGGTTTAGGTTTAGGGGTTACGGGTTAGGGGTTAGGGTTAGGGTTAGGATTAGGGTTGGGTTAGGGTTAGGGTTAGGGTGTTTAACCCCATTGGTGGAGCAGTGGGCTAATGCCTCCTTAAGTAACACCAGCTGCCTGCAATTAGTGCAGGTTTGCATCCCACCAGGCTCAAGGTTGACTCAGCCTTCCATCCTTCCGAGGTAGGTAAAATGAGGACCCAGATTGTTGGGGGCAATTAAGCTGACTTTGTAATAATGCCGCTTGGGGTGTGTGTGAAAGCCCTAATAAGCAGGCATATACATAGAATGAAGGCTACTGCTAAGTTTGTAAAGCCGCCCTGAGTCTTTGGAGAAGGGCGGGATATAAATGGAATTAAAAAAAAAATTAAAACCCAATAACGGCCATTCACCCCTATTAACCACCATTAACCACCATTGACCACTATTAATTCCATTAAACCCCATTAACCCTATAAACCACCATTGACCTCCATTAACCCCATTAAAACCCATTAACCGCCATTAACAGCCATTAACCACCATTAACCCCATTAATCTCCATTAAACCCCATTAATCCCCATTAACCCCCATTAACCTCCATTAATCCCCATTAACCACCATTAACTTTCATTAACCACCATTAATCCCTTTAACCATCATTGATACCAATTAAGCCCATTAAAACGTATTAACGACCATTAACCTTCGTTAACCACCCTTAA
>NC_139518.1:68061474-68068974 GCF_947247035.1 Vipera ursinii
GGTGGTTAATGGATATTTATGGCGGTTAGTGGGTTTTAATGAGGTTAATGGAGGTCAATGGTGGTTTATAGGGTTAATGGGGTTTAATGGAATTAATAGTGGTCAATGGGGGTTAATGGGGGTTAATGGGGGGTTAATGGCAGTTATTGTGTTTTAATGGGGTTAAACCCCCTAACCCTAACCCTTACCCAACCCTATCCCTAACCCTAACCCTAATCTGATGGTGGTTAATGCTGTTAGTAGGGGTCAGTGGTGGTTTATGGGGGTTAATGGTGTTTAATGGATAGTAATGGGTGTTAATGGCAGTTAATGGAGGATAATGGGGGATAATTGTGCTTAATGGCAGTTAATGGCAGTTAATGGGTTTTAATGGGGTTAATGCAGGTCAATGGTGGTTAATAGGGGTTAATGGTTGTTAATAATGGTCTATGGTGGTTAATGGCGGTAAATGATGATTAATGCAGTTACTGGGGGCAATGGTGGTAAATGGTGGTTAATGAGGTTTAATGGTGGTTTATGGGGGTTTATGGGGTTAATGGTGGTTAATGATGGTTAATGCATTTTAATGGGGGCATTGGTAGTTAATGGTGGTTAATGGGGTTTAATGGTGGTTTATGGGGGTTTGTAGGGTCAATGTTGGTTTATGTTGGTTAATGAAGGTTTATGATGGTTAATGGGGTTAATGCAGTTAGTAGGGGTCAGTGGTGGTTTATGGGGGTTAATGGTGGTTAATGGATAGTAATGGGGGTTAATGGCAGTTAATAGAGGATAATGGGGGATAATTGTGGTTAATGGCAGTTAATGGCCGTTAATGGGTTTTAATGCGGTCAATGGAGGTCAATGGTGGTTAATAGGGGTTAATGGTTAATCACCATTAACCACCACTGACCCGCATTAACACCATTAAAACCCATTAACCCCCATTAACCCCCATTAACCTCCATTAACCCCCATTAACCTTCATTAACCTCCATTAACATCAATTAATCCCCATTAACCACCATTAACCTTCATTAACCATCATTAATCCCCTTTAACCATCATTGACCCCAATTAAGCTCATTAACCCAATTAACCCTAACCCTAACCCTAACCCTAACCCTAACCCTAAACCTAATGCTAACCCTAACCCTAACCCCTAACCCTAACCCTAACCCTAACCCTAACACAACCCTAACCCTAACCCTAACCCTAACCCCTAACCCTAACCCTAACCCTAACCCTAACACAACCCTAACCCTAACCCTAACAGCTAACCCTAACCCTAACCCTAACCCTAACCGTAACCCTAACCCTAACCGCTAACTGTAACCCTAACCCTAACCCTAACCCTAACCCTAACCCTAACCCTAACCCTAACACTTAACCCTAACCCTAACCCTAACCCTAACCCTAACCCTAACCCTAGCTCCAAACCCTAACCCTAACCCTAACCCTAACCCTAACCCTAACCCTAACACAACCCTAACCCTAACCCTAACCCTAACCCTAACCCAAACCCTAACCCTAACCCTAACCCTAACCCTAACTCCAAAACCTAACCCTAACCCTAACAGCTAACCCTAACCCTAACCCTAACCCTAACCCTAACTCTAACTCCTAACCCTAACTCTAACAATACCCTAACCCTAACCCCTAACCCTAACCCTAACCCTAACCCTAACCCTAACACAACCCTAACCCTAACCCTAACAGCTAACCCTAACCCTAACCCTAACCCTAACCCTAACCGTAACCCTAACCCTAACCCTAACCGCTAACCCTAACCCTAACCCTAACCCTAACCCTAACCCCTAACCCTAACCCTAACCCTAACCCTAACCCTAACCCTAACCCTAACTCCAAACCCTAACCCTAACCCTAACCCTAACCCTAACCCTAACACAACCCTAACAATAACCCTAACCCTAACCCTAACCCTTACCCTAACCCTAACCCTAACCCTAACCCTACCTCCAAACCCTAACCCTAACCCTAACCCTAACCCTAACCCTAACCCTAAACCCTAACCCTAACCCTAACCCTAACAGTAACCTCCATTAACCACCATTGCCCCCATTAAGTGCATTAACCATCATTAACCGACATTAACCACCATAGACCATTATTAAAAACCATTAACCCCTGATGGAGGTTAATGGAGGTTAAGGGAGGTTAATAGGGGTTAATGGGGGTTAATGGAGGTTAATGGGGGTTAATGCAATTAATAGGGGTCAGTGGTGGTTTAGGGGGTTAATGGTGGTTAATGAAGGTTAATGGTGGTTAATGGGGATTAATGGAGGTTAATGGAGGTTAATGGGGGTTAATGGGGGTTAATGAGGTTAATGGGGGTTAATGGATATTTATGGCAGTGGGTTTTAATGGGGTTAATGGTGGTCAATGGTAGCTTATAGGGTTAATGGGGTTTAATGGAATTAATAGTGGTCAATGGGGGTTAATGGGGTTAATGGGGGTTAATGGCAGTTATTGGATTTTAATGGGGTTAAACCCCCTAACCCTAACCCTTACCTAACCCTAACCATAACCCTAACCCTAACCTGATGGTGGTTAATGCAGTTAGTAGGGGTCAGTGGTGGTTTATGGGGATTAATGGTGGTTAATGGATAGTAATGGGTGTTAATGGCAGTTAATGGAGGATAATGGGGGATAATTGTGCTTAATGGCAGTTAATGGCAGTTAATAGGTTTTAATGGGGTTAATGCAGGTCAATGGTGGTTAATAGGGGTTAATAGTTGTTAATAATGGTCTATGGTGGTTAATGGCAGTAAATGATGGTTAATGCAGTTACTGGGGGCAATGGTGGTAATTGGTGGTTAATAGGGTTTAATGGTGGTTGATGGTGGTTTATGGGGTAAATGGTGGTTAATGATGGTTAATGCAGTTAATGGGGGCAATGGTGGTTAATGGTGGTTAATGGGGTTTAATGGTGGTTTATGGGGGTTTGTGGGGTCAATATAGGTTTATGTTGGTTAATGAAGGTTTATGATGGTTAATGGGGTTAATACAGTTAGTAGGGGTCAGTGGTGGTTTATGGGGGTTAATGGTGGTTAATGGATAGTAATGGGGGTTAATGGCAGTTAATGGAGGATAATGGGGGATAATTGTGGTTAATGGCAGTTAATGGCCGTTAATGGGTTTTAATGGGGTCAATGGAGGTCAATGGTGGTTAATAGGGGTTAATAGTTGTTAATAATGGTCTATGGTGGTTAATGGTGGTTAAAGATGGTTAATGCAGTTAATGGGGAAATGGTGGTTAATGGTGGTTAATGGAGGTTATGGACAGGATTAGGGTTAGGGTTTAGGGTTTGGGGTTTGGGTTTAGGTTTAGGGGTTACGGGTTAGGGGTTAGGGTTAGGGTTAGGATTAGGGTTGGGTTAGGGTTAGGGTTAGGGTGTTTAACCCCATTGGTGGAGCAGTGGGCTAATGCCTCCTTAAGTAACACCAGCTGCCTGCAATTAGTGCAGGTTTGCATCCCACCAGGCTCAAGGTTGACTCAGCCTTCCATCCTTCCGAGGTAGGTAAAATGAGGACCCAGATTGTTGGGGGCAATTAAGCTGACTTTGTAATAATGCCGCTTGGGGTGTGTGTGAAAGCCCTAATAAGCAGGCATATACATAGAATGAAGGCTACTGCTAAGTTTGTAAAGCCGCCCTGAGTCTTTGGAGAAGGGCGGGATATAAATGGAATTTAAAAAAAATTAAAACCCAATAACGGCCATTCACCCCTATTAACCACCATTAACCACCATTGACCACTATTAATTCCATTAAACCCCATTAACCCTATAAACCACCATTGACCTCCATTAACCCCATTAAAACCCATTAACCGCCATTAACAGCCATTAACCACCATTAACCCCATTAATCTCCATTAAACCCCATTAATCCCCATTAACCCCCATTAACCTCCATTAATCCCCATTAACCACCATTAACTTTCATTAACCACCATTAATCCCTTTAACCATCATTGATACCAATTAAGCCCATTAAAACGTATTAACGACCATTAACCTTCCTTAACCACCCTTAACCCCTTAAACCACCAATGACCCCTATTAATTGCATTAACCCCCATTAACCCCCATTAATCCCCATTAACCACCATTAACCTTCATTAACCACCATTAATCCCCATTAACCATCATTGACCCCAATTAACCTCATTAATCCAATTAACCCTAACCCTAACCCTAACCCCTAACCCTAACCCTAACCCTAACCCATAAACTACCATTGACCATCATTAACCCCCATTATCACCATTAACCACCACTGACCCCCATTAACCCCATTAAAACCCATTAAACCCCATTAACCCCCATTAACCTCCATTAACCACCATTAACCTCCATTAACCTCAATTAATCCCCATTAACCACCATTAACCTTCATTAACCATCATTAATCCCCTTTAACCATCATTGACCCCAATTAAGCTCATTCACCCAATTAACCCTAACCCTAATCCGAACACTAACCCTAACCCTAACCCCTAACACTAACCCTAACCCTAACCCTAACCCTAACCCTAACCCCTAACCCTAACCCTAACCCTAACCCTAACCCTAACTCCAAAACCTAACCCTAACCCTAAACCCTAACCCTAACCCTAACACAACCCTAACAATAACCCTAACCCTAACCCTAACCCAAACCCTAACCCTTACCCTAACCCTAACCCTAACCCTAACCCTAACCCTAACCCTAACCCTAACCCAAACCCTAACCCTAACCCTAACCCTAAACCCTAACCCTAACCCTAACCCTAACAGTAACCTCCATTAACCACCATTGCCCCCATTAAGTGCATTAACCATCATTAACCGACATTAACCACCATAGACCATTATTAAAAACCATTAACCCCTGATGGAGGTTAATGGAGGTTAATGGAGGTTAATATGGGTTAATGGGGGTTAATGGAGGTTAATGGGGGTTAATGCAATTAATAGGGGTCAGTGGTGGTTTAGGGGGTTAATGGGGGTTAATGAAGGTTAATGGTGGTTAATGGGGATTAATGGAGGTTAATGGAGGTTAATGGGGGTTAATGGGGGTTAATGGGGGTTAATGAGGTTAATGGGGGTTAATGGATATTTATGGCAGTGGGTTTTAATGGGGTTAATGGTGGTCAATGGTAGCTTATAGGGTTAATGGGGTTTAATGGAATTAATAGTGGTCAATGGGGGTTAATGGGGGTTAATGGGGGTTAATGGGAGTTATTGGGTTTTAATGGGGTTAAACCCCCAAACCCTAACCCTTACCTAACCCTAACCATAACCCTAACCCTAACCTGATGGTGGTTAATGCAGTTAGTAGGGGTCAGTGGTGGTTTATGGGGATTAATGGTGGTTAATGGATAGTAATGGGTGTTAATGGCAGTTAATGGAGGATAATGGGGGATAATTGTGCTTAATGGCAGTTAATGGCAGTTAATAGGTTTTAATGGGGTTAATGCAGGTCAATGGTGGTTAATAGGGGTAAATGGTTGTTAATAATGGTCTATGGTGGTTAATGGCAGTAAATGATGGTTAATGCAGTTACTGGGGGCAATGGTGGTAATTGGTGGTTAATAGGGTTTAATGGTGGTTTATGGTGGTTTATGGGGTAAATGGTGGTTAATGATGGTTAATGCAGTTAATGGGGGCAATGGTGGTTAATGGTGGTTAATGGGGTTTAATGGTGGTTTATGGGGGTTTGTGGGGTCAATATAGGTTTATGTTGGTTAATGAAGGTTTATGATGGTTAATGGGGTTAATACAGTTAGTAGGGGTCAGTGGTGGTTTATGGGGGTTAATGGTGGTTAATGGATAGTAATGGGGGTTAATGGCAGTTAATGGAGGATAATGGGGGATAATTGTGGTTAATGGCAGTTAATGGCCGTTAATGGGTTTTAATGGGGTCAATGGAGGTCAATGGTGGTTAATAGGGGTTAATAGTTGTTAATAATGGTCTATGGTGGTTAATGGTGGTTAAAGATGGTTAATGCAGTTAATGGGGAAATGGTGGTTAATGGTGGTTAATGGAGGTTATGGACAGGATTAGGGTTAGGGTTTAGGGTTTGGGGTTTGGGTTTAGGTTTAGGGGTTACGGGTTAGGGGTTAGGGTTAGGGTTAGGATTAGGGTTGGGTTAGGGTTAGGGTTAGGGTGTTTAACCCCATTGGTGGAGCAGTGGGCTAATGCCTCCTTAAGTAACACCAGCTGCCTGCAATTAGTGCAGGTTTGCATCCCACCAGGCTCAAGGTTGACTCAGCCTTCCATCCTTCCGAGGTAGGTAAAATGAGGACCCAGATTGTTGGGGGCAATTAAACTGACTTTGTAATAATGCCGCTTGGGGTGTGTGTGAAAGCCCTAATAAGCAGGCATATACATAGAATGAAGGCTACTGCTAAGTTTGTAAAGCCGCCCTGAGTCTTTGGAGAAGGGCGGGATATAAATGGAATTTAAAAAAAATTAAAACCCAATAACGGCCACTCACCCCTATTAACCACCATTAACCACCATTGACCACTATTAATTCCATTAAACCCCATTAACCCTATAAACCACCATTGACCTTCATTAACCCCATTAAAACCCATTAACCGCCATTAACAGCCATTAACCACCATTAACCCCATTAATCTCCATTAAACCCCATTAATCCCCATTAACCCCCATTAACCTCCATTAATCCCCATTAACCACCATTAACTTTCATTAACCACCATTAATCCCTTTAACCATCATTGATACCAATTAAGCCCATTAAAACGTATTAACGACCATTAACCTTCGTTAACCACCCTTAACCCCTTAAACCACCAATGACCCCTATTAATTGCATTAACCCCCATTAACCCCCATTAATCCCCATTAACCACCATTAACCTTCATTAACCACCATTAATCCCCATTAACCATCATTGACCCCAATTAACCTCATTAATCCAATTAACCCTAACCCTAACCCTAACCCCTAACCCTAACCCTAACCCTAACCCATAAACTACCATTGACCATCATTAACCCCCATTATCACCATTAACCACCACTGACCCCCATTAACCCCATTAAAACCCATTAAACCCCATTAACCCCCATTAACCTCCATTAACCACCATTAACCTCCATTAACCTCAATTAATCCCCATTAACCACCATTAACCTTCATTAACCATCATTAATCCCCTTTAACCATCATTGACCCCAATTAAGCTCATTAACCCAATTAACCCTAACCCTAATCCGAACACTAACCCTAACCCTAACCCCTAACACTAACCCTAACCCTAACCCTAACCCTAACCCTAACCCTAACCCTAACCCTAACCCTAACCCCTAACCCTAACCCTAACCCTAACCCTAACCCTAACTCCAAAACCTAACCCTAACCCTAAACCCTAACCCTAACCCTAACACAACCCTAACCCTAACCCTAACCCTAACCAATAACCCTAACCCTAACACAACCCTAACCCCTAACCCTAACCCTAACCCTAACCCTAACCCCTAACCC
>NC_139518.1:68073974-68123974 GCF_947247035.1 Vipera ursinii
ATCCCCATTAACCACCATTAACCTTCATTAACCATCATTAATCCCCTTTAACCATCATTGACCCCAATTAAGCACATTAACCCAATTAACCCTAACCCTAACCCCTAACCCTAACTCTAAACCCTAACCCTAACCCTAACACAACCCTAACCCTAACCCTAACCCTAACCGCTAACACTAACCCTAACCCTACCCCTAAACCTAACACAACCCTAACCCTAACCCTAACTCTAATAGTAACACTAACCCTAACCCTAACCCTAACCCTAACTCTAAACCCTAACCCTAACTCTAAACCCTAACCCTAACCCTAACACAACCCTAACCCTAACCCTAACCCTAACCGCTAACCCTAACCCTAACCCTAACCCTAAACCCTAACCCTAACCCTAACCCTAACCCTAACTCTAAACCCTAACCCTAACCCTAACACAACCCTAACAATAACCCTAACCCTAACCCTAACCCTAACCCTAACCCTAACCCTAACCCTAACTGTAACCTCCATTAACCACCATTGCCCCCATTAACTGCATTAACCATCATTAACTGACATTAACCACCATAGACCATTATTAAAAACCATTAACCCCTGATGGAGGTTAATGGAGGTTAATGGGGGTTAATGGAGGTTAATAGTGTTAATGTGGGTTAATGCAATTAAAAGGGGTCAGTGGTGGTTTAGGGGGTTAATGGTGGTTAATTATGGTTAATGGTCGTTAAAAAGTTTTAATGGGCTTAATTGGTATCAATGATGGTTAAAGGGGATTAATGGTGGTTAATGAAGTATAATGGTGGTTAATGGGGATTAATGGAGGTTAATGGAGGTTAATGGGGGTTAATGGGGGTTAATGGAGGTTAATGGGGTTAATGGTGGTTAATGGATATTTATGGCGGTTAGTGGGTTTTAATGAGGTTAATGAAGGTCAATGGTGGTTTATAGGGTTAATGGGGTTTAATGGAATTAATAGTGGTCAATGGGGATTAATGGGGGTTAATGGGGGGTTAATGGCAGTTATTGGGTTTTAATGGGGTTAAACCCCCTAACCCTAACCCTTACCCAACCCTATCACTAACCCTAACCCTAATCTGATGGTGGTTAATGCAGTTAGTAGGGGTCAGTGGTGGTTTATGGGGGTTAATGGTGGTTAATGGATAGTAATGGGTGTTAATGGCAGTTAATGGAGGATAATGGGTGATAATTGTGCTTAATGGCAGTTAATGGCAGTTAATGGGTTTTAATGGGGTTAATGCAGGTCAATGGTGGTTAATAGGGGTTAATGGTTGTTAATAATGGTCTATGGTGGTTAATGGCAGTAAATGATGGTTAATGCAGTTACTGGGGGCAATGGTGGTAAATGGTGGTTAATGGGGTTTAATGGTGGTTTATGGGGGTTTATGGGGTTAATGGTGGTTAATGATGGTTAATGCATTTTAATGGGGGCATTGGTGGTTAATGGTGGTTAATGGGGTTTAACGGTGGTTTATGGGGGTTTGTAGGGTCAATGTTGGTTTATGTTGGTTAATGAAGGTTTATGATGGTTAATGGGGTTAATGCAGTTAGTAGGGGTCAGTGGTGGTTTATGGGGGTTAATGGTGGTTAATGGATAGTAATGGGGGTTAATGGCAGTTAATAGAGGATAATGGGGGATAATTGTGGTTAATGGAAGTTAATGGCCGTTAATGGGTTTTAATGCGGTCAATGGACGTCAATGGTGGTTAATAGGGGTTAATGGTTAATCACCATTAACCACCACTGACCCGCATTAACACCATTAAAACCCATTAACCCCCATTAACCCCCATTAACCTCCATTAACTGCCATTAACCTCCATTAACCTCCATTAACATCAATTAATCCCCATTAACCACCATTAACCTTCATTAAACATCATTAATCCCCTTTAACCATCAATGACCCCAATGAAGCTCATTAACCCAATTAACCCTAACCCTAACCCTAACCCCTAACCCTAACCCTAACCCTAACCCCTAACCCTAACCCTCACCCATAAACTACAATTGACCATCATTAACCCCCATTATCCCCATTACCCACCACTGACCCCCATTAACCCCATTAAAACACATTAACCCCCATTAACCCCCATTAACCTCCATTAACCTCAATTAATCCCCATTAACCACCATTAACCTTCATTAACCATCATTAATCCACTTTAACCATCATTGACCCCAATTAAGCTCATTAACCCAATTAACCCTAACCCTAACCCTAACCCTAACCCTAACCATAACCCTAACCCCTAACCCTAACCCTAACCCTAACCCTAATGTTAACCCTAACCCTAACCCTAACCCTAACCCTAACCCTAACCGCTAACCCTAACCCTAACCCTAACCCTAACCCTAACACAACCCTAACCCTAACCCTAACAGCTAACCCTAACCCTAACCCTAACCCCTAACCCTAACCCTAACCCTAATCTTAACCCTAATGCTAACCCTAACCCTAACCCTAACCCTAACCCTAACCCCTAACCCTAACCCTAACCCTAACACAACACTAACCCTAACCCTAACAGCTAACCCTAACCCTAACCCTAACTCTAACCCTAACCCTAACCCTAACCCTAACCCTAACCCTAACCCTAACCCCTAACCCTAACCCTAACCCTAACCCTAACCCCTAACCCTAACCCTAACCCTAACCCTAACTCTAAACCCTAACCCTAACCCTAACACAACCCTAACCCTAACCCTAACCGCTAACCCTAACCCTAACCCTAACCCTAACCCTAACTCTAAACCCTAACCCTAACCCTAACACAACCCTAACCCTAACCCTAACCTCTAACCCTAACCCATAAACTACCATTGACCATCATTATCCCCCATTATCACCATTAACCACCACTAAACCCCCATTAACCCCATTAAAACCCATTAACCCCCATTAACCCTCATTAACCTCCATTAACCTCAATTAATCCCCATTAACAACCATTAACCTTCATTAACCATCATTAATCCCCTTTAACCATCATTGACCCCAATTAAGCACATTAACCCAATTAACCCTAACCCTAACCCCTAACCCTAACTCTAAACCCTAACCCTAACCCTAACACAACCCTAACCCTAACCCTAACCCTAACAGTAACACTAACCCTAACCCTAACACAACCCTAACCCTAACCCTAACCCTAACCGCTAACCCTAACCCTAACCCTAACCCTGACCCTAAACCCTAACCCTAACCCTAACCCTAACCCTAACCCCTAACCCTAACCCTAACCCTAACCCTAACCCTAACCCCTAACCCTAACCCTAACCCTAACCCTAACCCCTAACCCTAACTCTAACCCTAACCCTAACCCTGCCATTCACCCCCATTAACCACCATTAACCACCATTGACCACTATTAATTCCTTTAAACCCCATTAACCCTATAAACCACCATTGACCTCCATTAACCCCATTAAAACCCATTAACCGCCATTAACCGCCATTAACCACCATTAACCCAATTAACCTCCATTAATCCCCATTAACAACCATTAACTTTCATTAACCACCATTAATCCCTTTAACCATCATTTATACCAATTAAGCCCATTAAAACTTATTAACGACCATTAACCTTCATTAACCACCAGTAACCCCCTAAACCACCAATGACCCCTATTAATTGCATTAACCTTCATTAACCACCATTAATCCCCTTTAACCATCATTGACCCCAATTAAGCTCATTAATCCAATTAACCCTAACCCTAACCCCTAACCCTAACCCTAACTCTAAACCCTAACCCTAACACAACCCTAACCCTAACCCTAACCCTAACCCTAACCCTAACCGCTAACACTAACCCTAACCCTAACCCTAACGCGAACCCTAACGCTAACCCTAACCCTCACCCTAACCCTAACCCTAACGCGAACCCTAACTCTAAACCCTAACCCTAACCCTAACCCTAACCCTAACTCTAAACCCTAACCCTAACCCTAACACAACCCTAACCCTAACCCTAACCTCTAACCCTAACCCATAAACTACCATTGACCATCATTATCCCCCATTATCACCATTAACCACCACTAAACCCCCATTAACCCTATTAAAACCCATTAACCCCCATTAACCCTCATTAACCTCCATTAACCTCAATTAATCCCCATTAACCACCATTAACCTTCATTAACCATCATTAATCCCCTTTAACCATCATTGACCCCAATTAAGCACATTAACCCAATTAACCCTAACCCTAACCCCTAACCCTAACTCTAAACCCTAACCCTAACCCTAACACAACCCTAACCCTAACCCTAACCCTAACCGCTAACACTAACCCTAACCCTAACCCTAAACCTAACACAACCCTAACCCTAACCCTAACCCTAACAGTAACACTAACCCTAACCCTAATACAACCCTAACCCTAACCCTAACCCTAACCGCTAACCCTAACCCTAACCCTAACCCTGACCCTAAACCCTAACCCTAACTCTAACCCTAACCCTAACCCTAACTCTAAACCCTAACCCTAACCCTAACACAACCCTAACCCTAACCCTAACCCTAACCCTAACCCTAACCCTAACCCTAACCCTAACCCTAACCCTAACTGTAACCTCCATTAACCACCATTGCCCCCATTAACTGCATTAACCATCATTAACTGACATTAACCACCATAGACCATTATTAAAAACCATTAACCCCTGATGGAGGTTAATGGAGGTTAATGGGGGTTAATGGAGGTTAGTGGGGTTAATGTGGGTTAATGCAATTAAAAGGGGTCAGTGGTGGTTTAGGGGGTTAATGGTGGTTAATTATGGTTAATGGTCGTTAAAAAGTTTTAATGGGCTTAATTGGTATCAATGATGGTTAAAGGGGATTAATGGTGGTTAATGAAGTATAATGGTGGTTAGTGGGGATTAATGGAGGTTAATGGAGGTTAATGGGGGTTAATGGGGGTTAATGAAGGTTAATGGGGTTAATGGTGGTTAATGGATATTTATGGCGGTTAGTGGGTTTTAATGAGGTTAATGAAGGTCAATGGTGGTTTATAGGGTTAATGGGGTTTAATGGAATTAATAGTGGTCAATGGGGATTAATGGGGGTTAATGGGGGGTTAATGGCAGTTATTGGGTTTTAATGGGGTTAAACCCCCTAACCCTAACCCTTACCCAACCCTATCTCTAACCCTAACCCTAATCTGATGGTGGTTAATGCAGTTAGTAGGGGTCAGTGGTGGTTTATGGGGGTTAATGGTGGTTAATGGATAGTAATGGGTGTTAATGGCAGTTAATGGAGGATAATGGGGAATAATTGTGCTTAATGGCAGTTAATGGCAGTTAATGGGTTTTAATGGGGTTAATGCAGGTCAATGGTGGTTAATAGAGGTTAATGGTTGTTAATAATGGTCTATGGTGGTTAATGGCAGTAAATGATGGTTAATGCAGTTACTGGGGGCAATGGTGGTAAATGGTGGTTAATGGGGGTTTATGGGGGTTTATGGGGTTAATGGTGGTTAATGATGGTTAATGCATTTTAATGGGGGCATTGGTGGTTAATGGTGGTTAATGGGGTTTAATGGTGGTTTATGGGGGTTTGTAGGGTCATCGTTGGTTTATGTTGGTTAATGAAGGTTTATGATGGTTAATGGGGTTAATGCAGTTAGTAGGGGTCAGTGGTGGTTTATGGGGGTTAATGGTGGTTAATGGATAGTAATGGGGGTTAATGGCAGTTAATAGAGGATAATGGGGGATAATTGTGGTTAATGGCAGTTAATGGCCGTTAATGGGTTTTAATGCGGTCAATGGAGGTCAATGGTGGTTATTAGGGGTTAATGGTTAATCACCATTAACCACCACTGACCCGCATTAACACCATTAAAACCCATTAACCCCCATTAACCCCCATTAACCTCCATTAACCGCCATTAACCTCCATTAACCTCCATTAACATCAATTAATCCCCATTAACCACCATTAACCTTCATTAAACATCATTAATCCCCTTTAACCATCAATGACCCCAATTAAGCTCATTAACCCAATTAACCCTAACCCTAACCCTAACCCCTAACCCCTAACCCTAACCCTCACCCATAAACTACCATTGACCATCATTAACCCCCATTATCCCCATTAACCACCACTGACCCCCATTAACCCCATTAAAACACATTAACCCCCATTAACCCCCATTAACCTCCATTAACCTCAATTAATCCCCATTAACCACCATTAACCTTCATTAACCATCATTAATCCACTTTAACCATCATTGACCCCAATTAAGCTCATTAACCCAATTAACCCTAACCCTAACCCTAACCCTAACCATAACCCTAACCCCTAACCCTAACCCTAACCCTAACCCTAACCCTAACCCTAATGTTAACCCTAACCCTAACCCTAACCCTAACCCTAACCCTAACCCTAACCGCTAACCCTAACCCTAACCCTAACACAACCCTAACCCTAACCCTAACAGCTAACCCTAACCCTAACCCTAACCCCTAACCCTAACCGTAAACCTAACCCTAACCCTAACCCTAATGCTAACCCTAACCCTAACCCTAACCCTAACCGTAACCCTAACCCCTAACCCTAACCCTAACCCTAACCCTAACACAACACTAACCCTAACCCTAACAGCTAACCCTAACCCTAACCCTAACCCTAACCCTAACTCTAACCCCTAACCCTAACTCTAACAATACCCTAACCCTAACCCTAACCGCTAACCCTAACCCTAACCCTAACCCTAACCCTAACCCTAACCCTAACCCCTAACCCTAACCCTAACCCTAACCCTTACCCTAACTCCAAACCCTAACCCTAACCCTAACCCTAACCCTAACCCTAACGCTAACCCTAACCCTAACCCTAACCCTAACTGTAACCTCCATTAACCACCATTGCCCCCATTAACTGCATTAACCATCATTAACTGACATTAACCACCATAGACCATTATTAAAAACCATTAACCCCTGATGGAGGTTAATGGAGGTTAATGGGGGTTAATGGAGGTTAATGGGGTTAATGTGGGTTAATGCAATTAAAAGGGGTCAGTGGTGGTTTAGGGGGTTAATGGTGGTTAATTATGGTTAATGGCCGTTAAAAAGTTTTAATGGGCTTAATTGGTATCAATGATGGTTAAAGGGGATTAATGGTGGTTAATGAAGTATAATGGTGGTTAATGGGGATTAATGGAGGTTAATGGAGGTTAATGGGGGTTAATGGGGGTTAATGGAGGTTAATGGGGTTAATGGTGGTTAATGGATATGTCGGGCCGGGCACGCCCGACATTCAGACGGGCCGCGGGGAGACTCACCCGACCGTCAGGCTCCTGCTGAGCGCCCCGTCAGGCCCCGAAGCCTCCCGCCAGCGCCCAACGCCTTCCAGAGGGCCAGGACAGCGTACAGCCCTCCCCAGACCCCCTGCCGGCGCTCGTCGTCTCCCGGAGGACCGGCTCGGCATACGGCCCCTCCCAGCTTCCCCGTGACCGCTCGGGGCAACGTACCGGGTCGCAGGGACGTTCGCCGGCCTCCTCGTCTCCTCGCCATGCTGCCGGGCTCCGGAAATGGCTGGCCACGCCCACACCACTCTGACGGGCCGAGGAATGGGACAATTGGGAAAACGACGCAGCGGCGGGCCGCCTGTCAGCTGGTGAGGCCGCAAACCAGCCGGCCGGCTCCCAGAAGCTGCTTACAGGCTGGGAAGGAGCTGTGCGATGGGCCGGGCGATGGCTGCCCTGCGCCCGAGCTGCAGGTCAAGAATGGATGCCCGGGCGGGCCAGGGGGTGACGGAGACGACCGGTGGGCCGGGGAGGGGTTTAGAGCGCAGGTTGCAGCGGTCTGGGGTGGTGAGAGGACAAAGGAGCCTAGGCAGGGTTCTGGGGGGACGGAGAGAGGTTTAGGCTGGGGGGTAACTTACCGGCTGCATTGGTGGTGGGGTGGGAGCCAAAAGGAGGGAATCTTGGGAGGCGGTGTTTAAGTAGGGTGGGGGCGTGGTGGTGTGATTAGGGTGTGGTGGTGGGAGTCGGCTCTGCCGGTTATTTAACAGCGTTGACTGTGCTGTAAAGTCAACGCTGACTTCATTGGTCTTTAAGCAACTGTTTATGAGGAAAATAAACACGGCTAGAAGAACCAGCTCCCGTTCCGGTTTCCATCTTTGGGTGACTCGTCGGACGGGGTCTGATAGTAAGTCAGCGTTCCTTTATTCTTTGTGGGGAGCTCTTTTCCTGGCAGTTCGCTATGGCAGAAGGCACGGAGGACTCTGCACCACTGGCTGAGGAGCAGGAGGAGGCTGGAGCTGCGGCTGGGCTCTTGGAGTCGGTAGAGGTGGGGGAGGAGGCGTTGCCCTCGGTGCGGCGGAAGGAAAAACCTACCCCACTTGAAGGCCCTGGACCAGGGCTTCAGGAGCCTGCAGTGCGGAGTCGCAGCAGTGATCGGTGGACGCGTTCTGATGGGGATCATCGAGGGCTCGGCCAAGGCCTGCTGGACCGGCCTAAAGGTGCGTCTTCTGAGTGGAGGGAGCGGTGCTTCATGGAGGACAGCGGTGAAGATTGGAGCTACTCCACCGTTCCGGGCAACCGTACTATGGAGATTCTCAGAGAGCGGTTCGGGGAAGTGAGGGGTCGGGAGCCTGGGTTTTGGTCTGCTCCGGATGAGTCTGACCAGGGGCAGTGGTCCCTCCCAGGTGGCCCTGCTCGGCGGTCTAGCCCACCCCGCTTCCGTATGGACAGCCCGAGGCACCAGGGGTCAGCCCGGCAGCCTGAGGTTCACAGAGGTTCCGGGGTTTCGGCTCCCGCTACGACGGTGCTAAGCGGCACGACTCCTTGGGACAGTGTTACCGGAAGACCAAGACAGCGGCCGACACGACCAGCTGGGGGGGTACCTGCCCAGGGGGTGCCGCTGGGTCCTTGGGGTCCAGGGCTGGCATGGGGTCCTCCACCCCTGACCGCGGTCTATGATGGTCATCCAGATCACCTGGCAATGTTTTTGGGGCAGGTGATTAATCACATGGACCAATACGGCCCGGCCTATACGTCCCAGTGGGCGATGGTAGTGGCTGTAACAGCTTGTCTACAAGGAGAGGCCGCGGCCTGGGCGGCCGACCTATACGGCGATCATGCCCGTGAGCTCGGGGACCTTGGTCTTTTCCTGGAGGCGTTACGGGCCCGTTTTGAAGACATCTCACGGGTGCTCCGGGCTGAGGCTGAAGTATTGGATCTGCGCCAGCAAGGAAAACCGGCAGTGCATTACGTTGGGGAGTTCCGGAAGGTGGCCGGGAGGCTACGGTCATGGCCTGAACGCCTTCTTGTGCACCACTTCAAGGCTGGACTGGATAGTGCCTTGCGGCGAGCTTGCGTGGTAAGAGGGGTGCCGGCCCGTTTGCAGGACTGGTTCCGGGTGGCTATTGAGCTGGACATTGGTTTGCAGGATACTCGAGGAAGGTCTGAGGGGGTGACTGGGACCCGGCGGCCGGCCGAAAGAGTGAAGGTGGAGGAGCGGCCCGGCTTGCCGGCGGCCAAGGCCAACCCTGTACCGCCACCCCGTCCTGGTATTAGGTGTTTCCGATGTGACCAGCCGGGTCACCGGGCGGCTGAATGCCCGCTCCCGCCAGCCCGGATGGTTCCCCCAGCAACTTCAACACGGGTTTTGCCTGCACGAAAGACCTCGGAGTGGTCCCGAACTGCTTACCAGGTAGCTGACGACGGCCG
The DNA here is from genome assembly GCF_947247035.1 of Vipera ursinii. Taxonomy (NCBI): domain Eukaryota; kingdom Metazoa; phylum Chordata; class Lepidosauria; order Squamata; family Viperidae; genus Vipera; species Vipera ursinii. Next base: position 68,083,684 of record NC_139518.1, read on the forward strand.
ACGGGTGACGACACCTCCTTCGGCAACCGGGCCTGTAACTACCCAGACCGTGCCGACGGAAGACCTTGGGGATCTGGAGCTGGAGGAGGATCCGATGGTAAGCGCTCCGGTGTGTCCTTTTGCATTCCCAGTGGTGTTGGTGAGCCCCATGTCTGGGCAAAGGCGGGTGGTTAGGGCTTTAGTCGATTCAGGGAGCACCCGGTGTCTAATCAACCGGAAAACAGCAGCTGCGGTGGGAATCCGGTTGCAACGTCTGGTGACCCCTCTTCGTTTCCAACAAGTGGATGGGTCGCTCTTGGGGGGGGCTCCTATCACCCACGTCACCGAGCCAGTCCGGCTGGAATTGGGGGCCCACTGGGAAATTCTGCGTTTTGTTGTGGTGCCCTCTATGACTGAAGCTCTTATTCTGGGCCTTACGTGGCTTGATAAATGGGGCCCCACGATTTGGTGGGAGGGGGGTAGTCGTCATCTTCGGATGGGTCTGGGGCCCGAGCCCCCTCTCCACCATTCCTTCTTGGGGCCGGGGGACACGGGAACGCGGGAGAAGGCTTGCGGGGGCACGGATGACTCGAAGGAGCATGTACCCCGGGTTTACTCTGATTTAATGGACGTCTTCAATGAGCGAGAGTGCGATTCGTTACCACCCCACCGGTCGACGGACTGTGCTATTGAGTTCGAACCTGGAGCCAAACTGCCTAAGCCCCGTATGTACGCCATGTCCCCAAAAGAGATGCAGGAGTTACGGCGGTACATAGATAAGAATCTGAAAAGAGGATTTATACAACCAGCACGATCCCGGGTGGCGGCGCCAGTTCTTTTTCGTGAAAAGAAGGATGGGGGCTTGCGCTTGTGTGTAGACTACCGGGGGGTTAACGCGGTGTGCGTGGAGCACCTCTATCCCCTTCCTTTGATGAAGGACATGCTGGCCCATTTGGCGACAGGCCGAGTATTCACCAAGTTGGACCTCAGGGAAGCCTATTACCGGGTGAGGGTCAAAGCCGGGGACGAATGGAAGACTGCGTTTAATTGTCCCCTTGGCAGTTTTCAGTTCCGAGTGATGCCATTTGGCCTACAAGGAGCTCCCGCTGTGTTCATGCAATTGATCAATCAGGTCCTGCATGAGTTCCTGTATCGGGGTGTTTTGGTATACTTGGACGACATCCTGATTTACTCGGACACATTGGAGGAGCATGTGCTTCTTGTGCGGCAGGTGTTGTCAAGACTGCTGGAAGCACAGCTTTTTGTTAAACTGTCCAAGTGTGAGTTCCACAAGGCCCAGTTGGACTACCTTGGGTATCGTATATCGGCGGCGGGGGTGGAGATGGACCCTAGAAAGGTACGAGCCATTCAACAGTGGCAGGCTCCGCAGACTCGACGACAGTTGCAAAGTTTTCTTGGCTTTGCCAACTTTTACAGACAATTCATCCCACGTTTCGCGGCTATTGCCCTGCCATTAACTGATCTTCTGCGCACACGACAGTTGAAGACACGCCCGCGTCCGGGGCTGAAATTGGAGTGGTCCACCGCGTGTCAGCGGGCGTTCGAGGAACTGAAGTCTCTCTTTGCTAAAGAGCCCGTTTTGAAACATCCCGACCCCGAACTGGCTTATGTCGTGCAGGCGGATGCGAGCGATGTTGCTCTTGGGGCCGTCCTCCTTCAGCGGAACAGTGCTGGGGTCTTGCAGCCTTATGCCTCTAAGAAACTGACCCCCACCGAACGGGCCTGGGCGGTGTGGGAGAAGGAGGCTTTTGCGGTCCGTTGGGCTTTGGAAACCTGGCGACATCTTCTGGAAGGGGCTTCCCGTCCGTTCGAACTGTGGACAGACCATAAAAACCTGGAAGCCCTTCAAACCCCTCGTCGTCTGTCGCCTAAACATGTCCGATGGGCCTTATACTTTCGTCGCTTCCGTTTTGTGCTGAAGTATGTACCGGGGGGTCGGAACTTTCTGGCGGATGCCTTGTCACGCATGCCTCAGTTTGACAGCAAGAGGGAGGAGGTGGTGCAGGCACTCATCCCGACACTGGCGAACGAGGGGATTGATTTAGAGAGTGCAAGACAGGTGATGGAGGAGAATTTGAACCAGGCCATCAAAAGAACCTTGCAGGAGGATGCCTGGTTGCTGAGTAATCCGGGACTGTTAACTATGCGGGACGGTTTAGCGTGGCATGGAACACGGTTATATGTGCCTGAAACCGTGCGGCCACGTGTTTTACATGGGTGCCACGATGCTAAACAAGCGGGACATTTCGGGTTCGTGAAGACTTTACATCTGGCACGTCGTCAATTCTGGTGGCCCCGCATGAAGAATGACATCGAGCAGTACGTACGGCGTTGCCATATTTGTGCCACTACAAAACCCCATGTTGGGAAGCCTTTGGGGTTATTGCAACAGGTAGCTGACCCAACTCGGCCTTGGCAGGACATCGCCATGGACTTCGTTGTGGACCTCCCAGAGAGTAAGGGTCACACTGTTATCTGGACAGTAGTTGACCTGTTTTCTAAACAGGCACATTTTGTCCCGTGTAAGGGGTTGCCATCAGCCCGTCGCCTAGCTTGGTTGTTCCTCACGCAAGTATACCGACTGCATGGAGTACCGCGGCGTGTGATTTCGGATAGAGGGGTACAGTTCACGGCCCGGTTTTGGAGAGAGTTCTTGCGACATATCGGCTCGTCCCAGGGATTGAGTACCGCTTATCACCCCAGCACCAACGGGGCCGCAGAACGAGCCAACGCTGCTGTTGAACGCTATTTACGAAGCTATGTTTCTTTTCGGCAGACAGACTGGGTAGACCTGTTAGCGCTTGCTGAGGTTGCATACAATAACGCAGTTCACAGTAGTACTGGCTTCTCTCCATTTCGGGTGGTCACCGGTCACGAGTTCGTTCCCTTCAGTGAGTGTCCCCAGGACGACGGATCTCCGAGCTCACCGCCTGACTGGATGCATCAGATCACGGCTGCCTGGGGGGCGGCGAAAGAAGCGTTGGATCGGTCTGCCGTAGCGTCCAAAGCACAGGCGGACAAGAAACGAAAACCCTTTGCTACACCGCGGGTGGGGGACCTGGTTTACTTGTCCACCAAGTATTTACGGTTACAGGTTCCGTGCCGTAAGCTAGGACCCAAATACCTCGGGCCGTTCCGGGTGGTGCAGGTGATAAACCCGGTGACGGTGCGGCTGCGGTTGCCTAGGTTTTTGGGTAAGGTCCACCCGGTGTTCCATAGTAGCTTGCTGAAACCTGCTCCAGCGGCTACCGCGGCAGCAGGGGAGGGGGGTCCCAGACCGGTTCACACTGACCAGTATGAGGTGCAGGAGGTCTTAGACTCCAGGGTGCGGAGGGGTGCTCTACAGTATCTTCTTCGGTGGAAGGGGTACCCGGTGGAGGAGGCGACGTGGGTGTCACGGGGAGATGTCCATGCTCCACGTTTGATCCGGGCGTTCCACCGAGCCCACCCTGGCAGGCCGGGGGGTGGGGCACATGGGGGTGTGCGCATAGTGAATGATGCTAAACCCTTGTTTTCTACGTCTGCAGGAGGACCCTTGGTAGGGGGGGCGGCATGTCGGGCCGGGCACGCCCGACATTCAGACGGGCCGCGGGGAGACTCACCCGACCGTCAGGCTCCTGCTGAGCGCCCCGTCAGGCCCCGAAGCCTCCCGCCAGCGCCCAACGCCTTCCAGAGGGCCAGGACAGCGTACAGCCCTCCCCAGACCCCCTGCCGGCGCTCGTCGTCTCCCGGAGGACCGGCTCGGCATACGGCCCCTCCCAGCTTCCCCGTGACCGCTCGGGGCAACGTACCGGGTCGCAGGGACGTTCGCCGGCCTCCTCGTCTCCTCGCCATGCTGCCGGGCTCCGGAAATGGCTGGCCACGCCCACACCACTCTGACGGGCCGAGGAATGGGACAATTGGGAAAACGACGCAGCGGCGGGCCGCCTGTCAGCTGGGGAGGCCGCAAACCAGCCGGCCGGCTCCCAGAAGCTGCTTACAGGCTGGGAAGGAGCTGTGCGATGGGCCGGGCGATGGCTGCCCTGCGCCCGAGCTGCAGGTCAAGAATGGATGCCCGGGCGGGCCAGGGGGTGACGGAGACGACCGGTGGGCCGGGGAGGGGTTTAGAGCGCAGGTTGCAGCGGTCTGGGGTGGTGAGAGGACAAAGGAGCCTAGGCAGGGTTCTGGGGGGACGGAGAGAGGTTTAGGCTGGGGGGTAACTTACCGGCTGCATTGGTGGTGGGGTGGGAGCCAAAAGGAGGGAATCTTGGGAGGCGGTGTTTAAGTAGGGTGGGGGCGTGGTGGTGTGATTAGGGTGTGGTGGTGGGAGTCGGCTCTGCCGGTTATTTAACAGCGTTGACTGTGCTGTAAAGTCAACGCTGACTTCATTGGTCTTTAAGCAACTGTTTATGAGGAAAATAAACACGGCTAGAAGAACCAGCTCCCGTTCCGGTTTCCATCTTTGGGTGACTCGTCGGACGGGGTCTGATAGGATATTTATGGCGGTTAGTGGGTTTTAATGAGGTTAATGGAGGTCAATGGTGGTTTATAGGGTTAATGGGGTTTAATGGAATTAATAGTGGTCAATGGGGGTTAATGGGGGTTAATGGGGGGTTAATGGCAGTTATTGGGTTTTAATGGGGTTAAACCCCCTAACCCTAACCCTTACCCAACCCTATCCCTAACCCTAACCATAATCTGATGGTGGTTAATGCAGTTAGTAGGGGTCAGTGGTGGTTTATGGGGGTTAATGGTGGTTAATGGATAGTAATGGGTGTTAATGGCAGTTAATGGAGGATAATGGGGGATAATTGTGCTTAATGGCAGTTAATGGCATTTAATGGGTTTTAATGGGGTTAATGCAGGTCAATGGTGGTTAATAGGGGTTAATGGTTGTTAATAATGGTCTATGGTGGATAATGGCGGAAAATGATGGTTAATGCAGTTACTGGGGGCAATGGTGGTAAATGGTGGTTAATGGGGTTTAATGGTGGTTTATGGGGGTTTATGGGGTTAATGGTGGTTAATGATGGTTAATGCATTTTAATGGGGGCATTGGTGGTTAATGGTGGTTAATGGGGTTTAATGGTGGTTTATGGGGGTTTGTAGGGTCAATGTTGGTTTATGTTGGTTAATAAAGGTTTATGATGGTTAATGGGGTTAATGCAGTTAGTAGGGGTCAGTGGTGGTTTATGGGGGTTAATGGTGGTTAATGGATAGTAATGGGGGTTAATGGCAGTTAATAGAGGATAATGGGGGATAATTGTGGTTAATGGCAGTTAATGGCCGTTAATGGGTTTTAATGGGGTCAATGGAGGTCAATGGTGGTTAATAGGGGTTAATGGTTAATCACCATTAACCACCACTGACCCGCATTAACACCATTAAAACCCATTAACCCCCATTAACCACCATTAACCTCCATTAACCCCCATTAACCTCCATTAACCTCCATTAACCTCAATTAATCCCCATTAACCACCATTAACCTTCATTAACCATCATTAATCACCTTGAACCATCATTGACCCCAATTAAGCTCATTAACCCAATTAACCCTAACCCTAACCCTAACCCTAACCGTAACCCTAACCGTAACCCTAACCCGAACCCTAATGCTAACCCTAACCCTAACCCCTAACCCTAACCCTAACCCTAACCCTAACCGCTAACCCTAACCCTAACCCTAACCCTAAACCCTAACCCTAACCCTAACCCTAACCCAAACGCTAACCCTAACCCTAATCCTAACCCTAACCCTAAACCTAACCCTAACCCTAACCCTATCACAACCCTAACCCAAACCCTAACAGCTAACCCTAACCCTAACCCTAACCCTAACCCAAACGCTAACCCTAACCCTAACCCTAACCCTAACCCCTAACCCTAACCCTAACCCTAACACAACCCTAACCCTAACCCTAACAGCTAACCCTAACCCTAACCCTAACACTAACCCTAACACTAACTCCTAACCCTAACTCTAACAATACCCTAACCCTAACCCTAACCCCTAACCCTAACCCTAACCCTAACCCTAACACAACCCTAACCCTAACCCTAACCCTAACAGCTAACCCTAACCCTAACCGCTAACAATAACCCTAACCCTAACCCTAACCCTAACCCCTAACCCTAACCCTAACCCTAACCCTAACACAACGCTAACCCTAACCGCTAACTCTAACCCTAACCCTAACCCTAAACCCTAACCCTAACCCTAACCCTAACCCAAACGCTAACCCTAACCCTAACCCTAACCCCTAACCCTAACCCTAACCCTAACCCTAACACAACCCTAACCCCAACCCTAACGCGAACCCTAACCCTAACCCTAACCCTAACCCTAACCCTAATAATAATAATAATAATAAAAATAATCATAAATTCACTGTGGCTACAATGAGATTAAACAACGTCTGAACAGGGTTACCAATACAGTAATAGCAGTGTCACAATGCACAAGTTTCTGTAGTTAGTGATAAGAAGTTTTTTACAACACTATACATCACTTTATTTTACAATGTAATCTGTGAGGTACGCAGGAGGCTTGTGTGGCCTAGATGAACGTCATGGAGTTCCTATCACTTTGTGGTCTACCAGCTTACCCAGTGGGCTGGGTAGAGCCATGTTTCCTTGTGCTCCTGTGTCAAGGGGAATCGAAACACTCTGGTTGGCCTCCCCAGGTTGGCCGACCCCAGAGTCAGTCTGTTCTGCAGAGTAGCCACAGCGGTTGCTGAAGTTTGGCTGGCTCGCTTCATCAGGGGTTCCATGTTGCACTCCCATGCTACCCGGTTCTTCCTCAGAGTCTATCTCCGCTGAGAAGGAACAACCCTGGTGGTCCAAGTGAGGGCTGGCTTGGCTGCAAGTTTGAGGTCCTTGGGAGGGACTTATGCTGCAGTCCTCACTTAGTGACCATTCTGGAAACCTTTTCCTGAGTTGGTCAATGTGTCTTCTGACCAGTCGCCCTCCCTCCAACCCCACTTCATAAGATAGGGGTCCGGATGCCTTGGTTATTTGACCAGGAATACCCAGTGCAACACTGACTCCAAACTGTGTTTGACTTTGAATGCCCCTCTGTGAGTCACGATCGTTTGAGCCGCGGCTGTGGCCTCGTCAACCGGCAATTGCTGATAGGCCTGTGCTAAATCAAGTTTAGCAAAAACGGTTCCCCCTTGCAACGAGGCTAAAATATGATTGACCACTGGAACCGGATAAGCATTCTTCTTGAGGGCCTTATTCAATGTGCATTTATAATCCGCACAAATGCGAATTTCCCCATTGGCCTTAAGTGGAGTGACAATAGGAGTTTCCCACTCCCCACCATCAACAGGCTGTAACACGCCCTGTTCTACAAGCTTATCAATTTTGCAATCAATTTTATGTTTTAAGGCAAAGAAGACCCTGCGAGGTTTAACCCTAACCCTAACTGACCTGCATTAACACCATTAAAACCCATTAACCCCCATTAACCACCATTAACCTCCATTAACCCCCATTAACCACCATTAACCTTCATTAACCATCATTAATCACCTTGAACCATCATTGACCCCAATTAAGCTCATTAACCCAATTAACCCTAACCCTAACCCTAACCCTAACCGTAACCCTAACCTGAACCCTAACCCGAACCCTAATGCTAACCCTAACCCTAACCCCTAACCCTAACCCTAACCCTAACCCTAACCGCTAACCCTAACCCTAACCCTAACCCTAAACCCTAACCCTAACCCTAACCCTAACCCAAACGCTAACCCTAACCCTAACCCTAACCCTAACCCTAACCCTAACCCTAACCCTAACACAACCCTAACCCTAACCCTAACAGCTAACCCTAACCCTAACCCTAACCCAAACGCTAACCCTAACCCTAACCCTAACCCTAACCCCTAACCCTAACCCTAACCCTAACACAACCCTAACCCTAACCCTAACAGCTAACCCTAACCCTAACCCTAACACTAACCCTAACACTAACTCCTAACCCTAACTCTAACAATACCCTAACCCTAACCCTAACCCTAACCCCTAACCCTAACCCTAACCCTAACCCTAACACAACCCTAACCCTAACCCTAACAGCTAACCCTCACCCTAACCCTAACCGTAACCGTAACCCTAACCCTAACCGCTAACCCTAATCCTAACCCTAACCCTAACCCTAACCCTAACCCCTAACCCTAACCCTAACCCTAACCCTAACCCTAACACAACCCTAACCCTAACCGCTAACCCTAACCCTAACCCAAACGCTAACCCTAACCCTAACCCTAACCCTAACCCTAACCCCTAACCCTAACCCTAACCCTAACACAACCCTAACCCCAACCCTAACGCGAACCCTAACCCTAACCCTAACCCTAACCCTAACCCTAATAATAATAATAATAATAATAATAATAAAAATAATCATAAATTCACTGTGGCTACAATGAGATTAAACAACGTCTGAACAGGCTTACCAATACAGTAATAGCAGTGTCACAATGCACAAGTTTCTGTAGTTAGTGATAAGAAGTTTTTTACAACACTATACATCACTTTATTTTACAATGTAATCTGTGAGGTACGCAGGAGGCTTGTGTGGCCTAGATGAACGTCATGGAGTTCCTATCACTTTGTGGTCTACCAGCTTACCCAGTGGGCTGGGTAGAGCCATGTTTCCTTGTGCTCCTGTGTCAAGGGGAATCGAAACACTCTGGTTGGCCTCCCCAGGTTGGCCGACCCCAGAGTCAGTCTGTTCTGCAGAGTAGCCACAGCGGTTGCTGAAGTTTGGCTGGCTCGCTTCATCAGGGGTTCCATGTTGCACTCCCATGCTACCCGGTTCTTCCTCAGAGTCTATCTCCGCTGAGAAGGAACAACCCTGGTGGTCCAAGTGAGGGCTGGCTTGGCTGCAAGTTTGAGGTCCTTGGGAGGGACTTATGCTGCAGTCCTCACTTAGTGACCATTCTGGAAACCTTTTCCTGAGTTGGTCAATGTGTCTTCTGACCAGTCGCCCTCCCTCCAACCCCACTTCATAAGATAGGGGTCCGGATGCCTTGGTTATTTGACCAGGAATACCCAGTGCAACACTGACTCCAAACTGTAAGTGTTTGACTTTGAATGCCCCTCTGTGAGTCACGATCGTTTGAGCCGCGGCTGTGGCCTCGTCAACCGGCAATTGCTGATAGGCCTGTGCTAAATCAAGTTTAGCAAAAACGGTTCCCCCTTGCAACGAGGCTAAAATATGATTGACCACTGGAACCGGATAAGCATGCTTCTTGAGGGCCTTATTCAATGTGCATTTATAATCCGCACAAATGCGAATTTCCCCATTGGCCTTAAGTGGAGTGACAATAGGAGTTTCCCACTCCCCACCATCAACAGGCTGTAACACGTCCTGTTCTACAAGTTTATCAATTTTGCAATCAATTTTATGTTTTAAGGCAAAGGGGACCCTGCGAGGTTTAACCCTGATTGGGACAACATTGGGATCTAACTTGAAAGAAATTGGTGGGCCTGTGTATGTCCCTAGGGTTGAATCAAAAACATCCACGTATTCCTCGCACACTGACATGATTTCTGCCGTTTGTGTCCGGTTTATGCCAGTAATCTGAATACCTAAGGCATCAAACCAATCAAGTCCAATGAGACTTGTTCTCTGGCCCTCTACTACTATTACATCCAGGTGCCCCCAAAACCCTTTAAATTTTACCAATACAGTGGCTTCTCCCTTAACTTTAACGTGAGCATTTTGAAAATCCATTAAAATGATATCTGAGGGTCTTAGTTTGGCCCAATTGTTACTGCGCCTACACACAAAGTTGTATGTGTCTTGCAAAATGATTGAGACGGCAGAGCCAGCGTCCAACTCCATCTTACATGGAACTCCTTGTAGCTCTACTAAGAGCTTAAGTTTAGGCTTGAGGGGACGTCGAGCCCCGGTGCGGCAAACGCTTCTCTGGCTTCTGAAGAATCCCACACTAACAGGACCCTGGGCCCCAGTACCTCTCCTAGTCAGTTCCTCTGACTGGTGTTTGGGTGGCCGGTCTCTCTGGCGGGCTCTGCAAACCACCGCAATGTGGCCAGTTCTTCCACAAGCTCTACACGTGGCCGAACAAAATCTGCAGTTGGCGCAAATATGGTTGCCTCCACACCCTTTACATCTCGGTAAGAGAACTGCCTGGTAACCGTCCCCTCGCTGGTGGCTGTTGCGGTGTTGCACGTTGGGTTGCCTTTGGAGTTTGTTGATTTCGGGTTCTACTGACGATTCTCCAGCGCATTTGGCGACCTCAGGATGGACCGATTCTTTGACTTTTGAAGGTTTGGTGGGCTGAACTGTTTGCACTGTGCCCCCAGCAGCTTCGTCGGCCATCACCTCATCCTGTGCCTCAGAAAACATTAAATTGAGTCTAGCAAACAGTCTCTGCTGAAGGGTTCTGTCCCGAAGGCCACAGACGAGCCGATCTCTTAGTTGTTCTTCTAAGTTTGATAACTTGCAAAGGCATGCGGCCTGTCTAAGGCCCGCAATGAACTCCGAAGCTGTCTCCCCGGGTAGCTGCACTCTCTGGTCAAATTTGAATCTCCACGCCATCTCCGACATCTTGGGCTGGAAATGGCCGGTTAGCTTCTTCTTAAGGTCTGCGTATGAAACTGCTTCAATGGGCATCGGCGAGAAAAGGTTCTCAGCTAGGTCGAAAGTTGCTGGGCCGCACACACAAAGCAACATGGTGGCCTTCAGGCCTTCCTCCGCAATTTGATTTGTTCTCAGATAGTTTTCTACTTGCGAAAGATAAGATGGCCATTCTTCCAGATGCTTCACGTCAAACTCTCTTAATTTGCCAACCTTTGGCATTTTCCCTTCAGATTCCTGCGATGTTCGGATCCTGCTTCTAGGCTCAGGGAATGCGTCCTCTGAGCATGCGGCCGCTCGTGTGGCTTACTAGCCAGCCTAGAGAGGGGGTGGTAAATGCCTCTTCCCTCCGTCGTGTGCTGCTGACCCCTCGTTGACTTCAGCTCTTAATCGGCGAAGCAGTTGCCACTGTTAAGTCGTGGGCTCTTGAGAGCAGGAATGATGACACGAGGCTGAGTACAGGATAACTCATACTTTTATTCTTGCTGGAACTGTACTGGAACTTAGCTGCAACCAGCCACAATATATAGTCTAGCCCCTAGGCGGCAGCCAATAGGTTTGAACCCACTCAAGCTGCCTGGGGCTAGCCAATTGCAGGAGAGGAGACAGCAAGTCTGGAATGCTGGAGAGCCATTAGACGCTCCTGTAACGCACGTGGTGTATCACCACAAGCCCAGTACATAACATGGGTACCACCTGTAGTACATTGGCACCTGGCTGGTGGTACGCGACCATCCTAGAAAAGTGGTAGCGGGGGAGGGGAATGAGCTGAACCAGTGGCAGCACCGCACAAGCCTGAGTGAGAGATGGCTGGAGCTGCAGGGCTGTCAGGGCTCAGCGGAAGCACCAGCATCAGTGCCAGGCTCCAGCTGGAGCTTGGCACTGATCCTGGTGCTTTTGCTGAGCCCAAAAGTAGCGCCGATCAGCTGGAATGTTGCAGCATCTCCAGGGTCTTGGGATTTACATTCAGATGCTTGGCAACTGATTCATATTTATGATGGTCACAGTGTCCCAGGGTCATGTGAAGTGACCAAAACCTGCTGCAACCACCCAGCAGACAGGGGGAATAAAAACCAAACAGCCCCCACCCCACCCCCACTGCCAATCCTCAACAGAAATTCTCACAACAATGAAAACCTCGGACAGGAGGAAGATTGGGGGGCACTTTTTTCAGTGCTATTGTAACTTCGACCAGTCACTGTTGTAAGTCGAGGACTATCTGTACTTCATCACTTTTTTCCTTTTTTTTTTTTTTTTGGTCATCAAGTTTTTGACACCTTGCTAGGCGACTGGTGGTACTCGGATGTTGCCATATCCTAAAAGTGGTACAATGGGTGAAAAGGTTGAAAAGCCCTGGTATAGCATACCTCTAGAGCAGGGTTTCCCAAACTATAAGGGTGCAGAGAGAGTCCAGGGACATGGAAAAAACTGTTTGGTTAATAAATCCACTTTTCACATAATCTCAATGTTTTTTTTTTTATTCTTCATTTCTGTTCATTTTGATTCTTGTATTTTTAGGTGAGACGTGTACATTAAGCTTACTCTAAAGGGAGGCGCGAAGGCCACAGAACTTAGGAACTCCTGTTTTAAAATCTGCAAATTATTAAATTTAGCATTGGCAAGTGAACAGGTCCTCTGAAGGTTATGCTGAAGTCTGTGCAGGTCCATATAAGGAAAGGCAGTCTTTTATATGTTAAAAGCAATATTAGTTTTATTATTTTTATCCTGATAAGATACAACCACCTTCCTAGCCCTAACCCTAACCCTAACCCTAACCCTAACCCCTAACCCTAACCCTAACCCATAAACTACCATTGACCAACATTAACCCCCATTATAACCATTAACCACCACTGACCCCCATTAACCCCATTAAAACCCATTAACTTTCATTAACCACCATTAATCCCTTTAACCATCATTGATACCAATTAAGCCCATTAAAACTTATTAATGAACATTAACCTTCATTAACCACCATTAACCCCCTAAACCACCAATGACCCCTATTAATTGCATTAACCCCCATTAATCCCCATTAATCCCCATTAACCACCATTAGCATTCATTAACCACCATTAATTCCCTTTAACCATCATTGACCAAAATTAAGCTCATTAACCCAATTAACCCTAACCCTAACCCTAACCCATAAACTACCATTGACCATCATTAACCCCCATTATCACCATTAACCACCAATGACCCCCATTAACACCATTAACCCCCATTAACCCCCATTAACCTCCATTAACCCCCATTAACCTCCATTAACCTCAATTAATCCCCATTAACAATCATTAACCTTCATTAACCATCATTAATCCCCTTTAACCATCATTGACCCCAATTAAGCTCATTAACCCAATTAACCCTAACCCTCATCCGAACCCTAACCCTAACCCCTAACCCTAACCCTAACCCCTAACCCTAATCCTAACCCTAACCCTAACCGCTAAGCCTAACCCTAACACAACCCTAACGCTAACCCTAATGCTAACCCTAACGCTAACCCTAATGCTAACCCTAAACCCTAACCCTAACCCTAACCGTAACTTCCATTAACCACCATTGCTCCCATTAACTGCATTAACCATCATTAACTGACATTAACCACCATAGACCATTATTAAAAACCATTAACCCCTGATGGAGGTTAATGGAGGTTAATGGGGGTTAATGGAGGTTAATGGGGGTTAATGGCAGTTAATGGAGGATAATGGGGGATAATTGTGGTTAATGGCAGTTAATGGCCGTTAATGGGTTTTAATGGGGTCAATGGAGGTCAATGGTGGTTAATAGGGGTTAATAGTTGTTAATAATGGTCTATGGTGGTTAATAGCAGTTAATGATGGTTAATGCAGTTAATAGGGCAATGGTGGTTAATAGTGGTTAATGGACGTTATGGACAGGATTAGGGTTAGGGTTTAGGGTTTGGGGTTTGGGTTTAAGTTTAGGGGTTACGGGTTAGGGGTTAAGGTTAGGGTTAGGATTAGGGTTGGGTCAGGGTTAGGGTTAGGGTGTTTAACCCCATTAAAACCCAAAAACTGCCATTCACCCCCATTAACCACCATTAACCACCATTGACCACTATTAATTCCATTAAACCCCATTAACCCTATAAAACACCATTGACCTCCATTAACCCCATTAAAACCCATTAACCGCCATTAACAGCCATTAATCACCATTAACCCCATTAACCTCCATTAAACCCCATTAACCCCCATTAACTTTCATTAACCACCATTAATCCCTTTAACCATCATTGATACCAATTAAGCCCATTAAAACTTATTAACGACCATTAACCTTCATTAACCACCATTAACCCCCTAAACCACCAATGAACCCTCTTAATTGCATTAACCACCATTAATCCCCATTAATCCCCATTAACCACCATTAACCTTCATTAACCACCATTAATTCGCTTTAACCATCATTGACCGCAATTAAGCTCATTAACCCAATTAACCCTAACCCTAACCTTAACCCCTAACCCTAACCCTAATCCATAAACTACCATTGACCATCATTAACCCCCATTATCACCATTAACCACCAATGACCCCCATTAACACCATTAAAACCCATTAACCCCCATTAACCCCCAATAACCCCAGGTAACCTCCATTAACCCCCATTAACCTCCATTAACCTCAATTAATCCCCATTAACCACCATTAACCTTCATTAACCATCATTAATCCTTTTTAACCATCATTGACCCCAATTAAGCTCATTAACCCAATTAACCCTAACCCTCATCCGAACCCTAACCCTAACCCTAACCCCTAACCCTAATGCTAACGCTAACGCTAACCCTAACCCCTAACTCTAACCCTAACCATAACCCTAACCCTAACCGTAACCCTAACCCCTAACCCTAACCCTAACCCTAACCCTAACCCCTAACCCTAACCCTAACACAACCCTAACCCTAACCCTAACCGCTAACCCTAACCCTAACACAACCCTAACCCTAACCCTAACCCTAACCCTAACCCTAACCCTAACCCTAACTCTAAACCCTAACCCTAACCCTAACACAACCCTAACCCTAACCCTAACCCTAACCGCTATTCCTAACCCTAACACAACCCTAACCCTAACCCTAACACTAACACTAACCCTACCCCTACCCCTAACCCCTAACCCTAACCCTAACCCTAACCCTAACCCTAACCCTAACCCTAACCCTAACCCTAACCGCTAACCCTAACCCTAATCCTAACCCTAACCCCTAACCCTAACCCTAACCCTAACCCTAACCCCTAACCCTAACCCTAACCCTAACCCTAACACAACCCTAACCCTAACCCTAACAGCTAACCCTAACCCTAACCGTAACCCTAACCCTAGCCCTAGCCCTAGCCCTAACCCTAACCCTAACCCTAACCCTAACCCTAACTCTAAACCCTAACCCTAACCCTAACACTAACCCTAACCCTAACCCTAACGCGAACCCTAACTCTAAACCCTAACCCTAAACCCTAACCCTAACCCTAACCCTAACCCTAACCGTAACCTCCATTAACCACCATTGCCCCCATTAACTGCATTAACCATCATTAACCGACATTAACCACCATAGACCATTATTAAAAACCATTAACCCCTGATGGAGGTTAATGGAGGTTAATGGGGATTAATGGGGGTTAATGGAGGTTAATGGGGTTAATGGGGGTTAATGCAATTAATAGAGGTCAGTGGTGGTTTAGGGGGTTAATGGTGGTTAATGAAGGTTAATGGTGGTTAATGGGGATTAATGGAGGTTAATGGAGGTTAATGGAGGTTAATGGGGGTTAATCGGGTTAATGGTGGTTAATGGATATTTATGGGGTTAATGGTGGTCAATGGTAGCTTATAGGGTTAATGGGGTTTAATGGAATTAATAGTGGTCAATGGGGGTTAATGGGGGTTAATGGGGGTTAATGGCAGTTATTGGGTTTTAATGGGGTTAAACCCCCTAACCCTAACCCTTACCCAACCCTAACCATAACCCTAACCCTAACCTGATGGTGGTTAATGCAGTTATTAAGGGTCAGTGGTGGTTTATGGGGGTTAATGGTGGTGAATGGATAGTAATGGGGGTTAATGGCAGTTAATGGAGGATAATGGGGGATAATTGTGGTTAATGGCAGTTAATGGCCGTTAATGGGTTTTAATGCGGTCAATGGAGGTCAATGGTGGTTAATAGGGGTTAATGGTTAATCACCATTAACCACCACTGACCCGCATTAACACCATTAAAACCCATTAACCCCCATTAACCTCCATTAACCGCCATTAACCTCCATTAACCTCCATTAACATCAATTAATCCCCATTAACCACCATTAACCTTCATTAAACATCATTAATCCCCTTTAACCATCAATGAACCCAATTAAGCTCATTAACCCAATTAACCCTAACCCTAACCCTAACCCTAACCCCTAAACCTAACCCTAACCCTAACCCCTAACCCTAACCCTCACCCATAAACTACCATTGACCATCATTAACCCCCATTATCCCCATTAACCACCACTGACCCCCATTAATCCCATTAAAACATATTAACCCCCATTAACCCCCATTAACCTCCATTAACCTCAATTAATCCCCATTAACCACCATTAACCTTCATTAACCATCATTAATCCACTTTAACCATCATTGACCCAAATTAAGCTCATTAACCCAATTAACCCTAACCCTAACCCTAACCCTAACCCTAACCCTAACCCTAACCCCTAACCCTAACCCTAACCCTAACCCTAACCCTAACCCTAACCCTAACCCTAACCCTAACCCTAACCCTAACCCTAACCCTAACCCTAACCCCTAACCCTAACCCTAACCCTAACCCTAACCCTAACCCTAACCCTAATGTTAACCCTAACCCTAACCCTAACCCTAACCCTAACCCTAACCCTAACCGCTAACCCTAACCCTAACCCTAACCCTAACCCTAACCCTAACACAACCCTAACCCTAACCCTAACAGCTAACCCTAACCCTAACCCTAACCCCTAACCCTAACCCTAACCCTAACCCTAATGCTAACCCTAACCCTAACCCTAACCCTAACCCTAACCCTAACCCTATCCCTAACCCTAACCCCTAACCCTAACACTAACCCTAACACAACACTAACCCTAACCCTAACAGCTAACCCTAACCCTAACCCTAACCCTAACTCTAACCCCTAACCCTAACTCTAACAATACCCTAACCCTAACCGCTAACCCTAACCCTAACCCTAACCCTAACCCTAACCCTAACCCTAACCCTAACCCTAACCCCTAACCCTAACCCTAACCCTAACCCTAACTCCAAACCCTAACCCTAACCCTAACCCTAACCCTAACCCTAACCCTAACGCTAACCCTAACCCTAACCCTAACCCTAACCCTAACTGTAACCTCCATTAACCACCATTGCCCCCATTAACTGCATTAACCATCATTAACTGACATTAACCACCATAGACCATTATTAAAAACCATTAACCCCTGATGGAGGTTAATGGAGGTTAATGGGGGTTAATGGAGGTTAATGGGGTTAATGTGGGTTAATGCAATTAAAAGGGGTCAGTGGTGGTTTAGGGGGTTAATGGTGGTTAATTATGGTTAATGGTCGTTAAAAAGTTTTAATGGGCTTAATTGGTATCAATGATGGTTAAAGGGGATTAATGGTGGTTAATGAAGTATAATGGTGGTTAATGGGGATTAATGGAGGTTAATGGAGGTTAATGGGGGTTAATGGGGGTTAATGGAGGTTAATGGGGTTAATGGTGGTTAATGGATATTTATGGCGGTTAGTGGGTTTTAATGAGGTTAATGGAGGTCAATGGTGGTTTATAGGGTTAATGGGGTTTAATGGAATTAATAGTGGTCAATGGGGGTTAATGGGGGTTAATGGGGGGTAAATGGCATTTATTGGGTTTTAATGGGGTTAAACCCCCTAACTCTAACCCTTACCCAACCCTATCCCTAACCCTAACCCTAATCTGATGGTGGTTAATGCAGTTAGTAGGGGTCAGTGGTGGTTTATGGGGGTTAATGGTGGTTAATGGATAGTAATGGGTGTTAATGGCAGTTAATGGAGGATAATGGGGGATAATTGTGCTTAATGGCAGTTAATGGCATTTAATGGGTTTTAATGGGGTTAATGCAGGTCAATGGTGGTTAATAGGGGTTAATGGTTGTTAATAATGGTCTATGGTGGTTAATGGCGGTAAATGATGGTTAATGCAGTTACTGGGGGCAATGGTGGTAAATGGTGGTTAATGGGGTTTAATGGTGGTTTATGGGGGTTTATGGGGTTAATGATGGTTAATGATGGTTAATGCATTTTAATGGGGGCATTGGTGGTTAATGGTGGTTAATGGGGTTTAATGGTGGTTTATGGGGGTTTGTAGGGTCAATGTTGGTTTATGTTGGTTAATAAAGGTTTATGATGGTTAATGGGGTTAATGCAGTTAGTAGGGGTCAGTGGTGGTTTATGGGGGTTAATGGTGGTTAATGGATAGTAATGGGGGTTAATGGCAGTTAATAGAGGATAATGGGGGATAATTGTGGTTAATGGCAGTTAATGGCCGTTAATGGGTTTTAATGGGGTCAATGGAGGTCAATGGTGTTTAATAGGGGTTAATGGTTAATCACCATTAACCACCACTGACCCGCATTAACACCATTAAAACCCATTAACCCCCATTAACCACCATTAACCTCCATTAACCCCCATTAACCTCCATTAACCTCCATTAACCTCCATTAACCTCAATTAATCCCCATTAACCACCATTAACCTTCATTAACCATCATTAATCACCTTGAACCATCATTGACCCCAATTAAGCTCATTAACCCAATTAACCCTAACCCTCATCCGAACCCTAACCCTAACCCTAACCCCTAACCCTAACCCTAACGCTAACGCTAACCCTAACCCTAACCCCTAACCCTAACCCTAACCCTAACCCTAACCACAACCCTAACCCTAACCCTAACCCTAACCCTAACCCCTAACCCTAACCCTAACCCTAACCCTAACCCCTAACCCTAACCCTAACACAACCCTAACCCTAACCCTAACCGCTAACCCTAACCCTAACAAAACCCTAACCCTAACCCTAACCCTAACCCTAACCCTAACCCTAACCCTAACACTAAACCCTAACCCTAACCCTAACACAACCCTAACACTAACCCTAACCCTAACCCTAACCGCTATTCCTAACCCTAACACAACCCTAACCCTAACACTAACACTAACACTAACCCTACCCCTACCCCTAACCCCTAACCCTAACCCTAACCCTAACCCTAACCCTAACCGCTAACCCTAACCCTAACCCTAACCCTAACCCCTAACCCTAACCCTAACCCTAACCCTAACCCTAACCTCTAACCCTAACCCTAACCCTAACCCTAACACAACCCTAACCCTAACCCTAACCCTAACCCTAACCCTAACCCTAACCCTAACTCCAAACCCTAACCCTAACCCTAACCCTAACCCCTAACCCTAACCCTAACCCTAACCCCTAACCCTAACACAACCCTAACCCTAACCCAAACCCTAACCCTAACCCTAACCCTAACCCTAACACAACCCTAACTTTAACCCTAACCCTAACCCTAACCCTAACCCTAACCCTAACCCCTAACCCTAACCCTAACCCTAACCCCTAACCCTAACCCGAACCCCTAACCCTAACCCGAACCCTAACCCTAACCCTAACACAACCCTAACCCTAACCCTAACCCTAACCCTAACCCATAAACTACCATTGACCATCATTAACCCCCATTATCACCATTAACCACCAATGACCCCCATTAACACCATTAAAACCCATTAACCCCCATTAACCCCCATTAACCTCCATTAACCCCCATTAACCTCCATTAACCTCAATTAATCCCCATTAACCACCATTAACCTTCATTAACCATCATTAATCCCCTTTAACCATCATTGACCCCAATTAAGCTCATTAACCCAATTAACCCTAACCCTCATCCGAACCCTAACCCTAACCCCTAACCCTAACCCTAACCCCTAACCCTAACCCTAACCCTAACCGCTAACCCTAACCCTAACACAACCCTAACGCTAACCCTAACCCTAACCCTAACCCTAACGCTAACCCTAATGCTAACCCTAACGCTAACCCTAATGCTAACCCTAAACCCTAACCCTAACCGTAACCTCCATTAACCACCATTCCTCCCATTAACTGCATTAACCATCATTAACTGACATTAACCACCATAGACCATTATTAAAAACCATTAACCCCTGATGGAGGTTAATGGAGGTTAATGGGGGTTAATGGAGGTTAATGGGGGTTAATGGCAGTTAATGGAGGATATTGGGGGATAATTGTGGTTAATGGCAGTTAATCGCCGTTAATGGGTTTTAATGGGGTCAATGGAGGTCAATGGTGGTTAATAGGGGTTAATAGTTGTTAATAATGGTCTATGGTGGTTAATAGCAGTTAATGATGGTTAATGCAGTTAATAGGGCAATGGTGGTTAATGGTGGTTAATGGACGTTATGGACAGGATTAGGGTTAGGGTTTAGGGTTTGGGGTTTGGGTTTAAGTTTAGGGGTTACGGGTTAGGGGTTAAGGTTAGGGTTAGGATTAGGGTTGGGTTAGGGTTAGGGTTAGGGTGTTTAACCCCATTAAAACCCAAAAACTGCCATTCACCCCCATTAACCACCATTAACCACCATTGACCACTATTAATTCCATTAAACCCCATTAACCCTATAAAACACCATTGACCTCCATTAACCCCATTAAAACCCATTAAACGCCATTAACAGACATTAACCACCATTAACCCCATTAACCTCCATTAAACCCCATTAACCCCCATTAACTTTCATTAACCACCATTAATCCCTTTAACCATCATTGATACCAATTAAGCCCATTAAAACCTATTAAAGACCATTAACCTTCATTAACCACAATTAACCCCCTAAACCACCAATGAACCCTCTTAATTGCATTAACCCCCATTAATCCCCATTAATCCCCATTAACCACCATTAACCTTCATTAACCACCATTAATTCGCTTTAACCATCATTGACCCCAATTAAGCTCATTAACCCAATTAACCCTAACCCTAACCCTAACCCCTAACCATAACCCTAACCCTAATCCATAAACTACCATTGACCATCACTAACCCCCATTATCACCATTAACCACCACTGACCCCCATTAACACCATTAAAACCCATTAACCCCCATTAACCACCAATAACCCCAAGTAACCTCCATTAACCCCCATTAACCTACATTAACCTCAATTAATCCCCATTAACCACCATTAACCTTCATTAACCATCATTAATCCTTTTTAACCATCATTGACCCCAATTAAGCTCATTAACCCAATTAACCCTAACCCTCATCCGAACCCTAACCCTAACCCTAACCCCTAACCCTAATCCTAACCCTAACCCCTAACCCTAACCCTAACCCTAACCCTAGCCCTAGCCCTAACCCTAACTCTAACCCTAACCCTAACCCTAACTCTAAACCCTAACCCTAACCCTAACCCTAACCCTAAACCCTAACCCTAACCCTAACCCTAACCCTAACCCTAACCCTAACCCTAACCTCAATTAATCCCCATTAACCACCATTAACCTTCATTAACCATCATTAATCCCCTTTAACCATCATTGACCCCAATTAAGCTCATTAACCCAATTAACCCTAACCCTAACCCTAACCCCAAACCCTAACCCTAACCCTAATCCTAACCCTAACCCATAAACTACCATTGACCATCATTAACCCCCATTATCCCCATTAGCCACCACTGACCCCCATTAACCCCATTAAAACACATTAACTTTCATTAACCACCATTAATCCCTTTAACCATCATTGATACCAATTAAGCCCATTAAAACTTATTAATGAACATTAACCTTCATTAACCACCATTAACCCCCTAAACCACCAATGACCCCTATTAATTGCATTAACCCCCATTAATCCCCATTAATCCCCATTAACCACCATTAGCATTCATTAACCACCATTAATTCCCTTAAACCATCATTGACCACAATTAAGCTCATTAACCCAATTAACCCTAACCCTAACCCATAAACTACCATTGACCATAATTAACCCCCATTATCACCATTAACCACCAATGACCCCCATTAACACCATTAAAACCCATTAACCCCCATTAACCCCCATTAACCCCCATTAACCTCCATTAACCTCAATTAATCCCCATTAACCACTATTAACCTTCATTATCCATCATTAATCCACTTTAACCATCATTGACCCCAATTAAACTCATTAACCCAATTAACCCTAACCCTAACCCTAACCCTAACCCTAACCCTAACCCCTAACCCTAACTCTAACCCTAACCCTAACCACTAACCCTAACCCTAACCCTAACCCTAACCCTAACCCTAACACAACCCTAACCCTAACCGCTAACCCTAACCCTAACCCTAACCCTAACCCTAACCCCTAACCCTAACAACCCTAACCCTAACCCTAACCCTAACCCTAACCCTAACACAACCCTAACCCCAACCCTAACCCTAACACAACCCTAACCTCACCACTAACCCTAACCCTAACCCCAACCCTAACACGAACACTAACGCTAACCCTAACCCTAACCCTAACCCTAACCCTAACCCTAACGCTAACCCTAACCCTAACACTAACACTACCACAACCCTAACCCTAACCCTAACCGCTAACCCTAACCCTAACCCTAACCCTAACTCTAACCCCTAACCCTAACCCTAACAATACCCTAACCCTAACCCTAACCGCTAACCGCTAACCGCTAACCCTAACCCTAACCCTAACCCTAACTCTAACCCCTAACCCTAACCCTAACCCTAACAATACCCTAACCCTAACCCTAACCGCTAACCCTAACCCTAACCCTAACCCTAACTCTAACCCCTAACCCTAACCCTAACAATATGCTAACCCTAACACTAACCGCTAACCGCTAACCCTAACCCTAACCCTAACCCTAAACCTAACCCTAACCCTAACCGCTATCCCTAACCCTAACACAACCCTAACCCTAACCCTAACCCTAACTCTAACCCTAACCCTAACCCTAACCCTAACCCTAACACTAACCCTAACCCTAACCCAACCCTAACCCTAACCCTAACCCTAACCCAAACCCGAACCCTAACCCTAACCCTAACCCTAACCCTAACCCTAACCGCTAACTCTAACCCTAACTCCAAACCCTAACCCTAACCCTAACACAACCCTAACCCTAACCCTAACCCTAACCCCTAACCATAACCCTAACCCTAACACAACCCTAACCCTAACCCTAACCCTAACCGCTAACCCTAACCCTAACCCTAACTCCAAACCCTAACCCTAATCCTAACACAACCGTAACCCTAACCCTAACCTCTAACCGTAACCCTAACCATAACACAACCCTAACCCTAACCCTAACCCTAACCCTAACCGCTAACCCTAACCCTAACCCTAACCCTAATGAGAACCCTAACGCTAACACTAACGCTAACCCTAACGCTAACCCTAAATCCTAACCCTAACCCTAACCCTAACCGTAACCTCCATTAACCACCATTGCCACCATTAATTGCATTAACCGTCATTAACTGACATTAACCACCATAGACCATTATTAAAAACCATTAACCCCTGATGGAGGTTAATGGACGTTAATGGGGGTTAATGGGGGTTAATGGAGTTTAATGGGGTTTAATGGGGGTTAATGCAATTAATAGGGGTCAGTGGTGGTTTAGGGGGTTAATGGTGGTTAATGGTGGTTAATGGGGATTAATGGAGGTTAATGGAGGTTAATGGGGGTTAATGGGGGTTAATGGGGGTTAATGGATATTTATGGCGGTTAGTGGGTTTTAATGGGGTTAATGGTGGCCAATGGTAGCTTATAGGGTTAATGGGGTTTAATGGAATTAATAGTGGTCAATGGGGGTTAATGGGGGTTAATGGCAGTTATTGGGTTTTAATGGGGTTAAACCCCCTAACCCTAACCCTTACCCAACCCTAACCATAACCATAACCCTAACCCTAACCTGATGGTGGTTAATGCAGTTAGTAGGGGTCAGTGGTGGTTTATGGGGATTAATGGTGGTTAATGGATAGTAATGGGTGTTAATGGCAGTTAATGGCGGATAATGGGGGATAATTGTGCTTAATGGCAGTTAATGGCAGTTAATGGGTTTTAATGGGGTCAATGGAGGTCAATGGTGGTTAATAGGGGTTAATAGTTGTTAATAATGGTCTATGGTGGTTAATGGCAGTAAATGATGGTTAATGCAGTTACTGGGGGCAATGGTGGTAATTGGTGGTTAATAGGGTTTAATGGGGGTTTATGGGGGTTTATGGGGTAAATGGTGGTTAATGATGGTTAATGCAGTTAATGGGGGCATTGGTGGTTAATGGTGGTTAATGGAGTTTAATGGTGGTTTATGGGGGTTTGTGGGGTCAATATTGGTTTATGTTGGTTAATGAAGGTTTATGATGGTTAATGGGGTTAATACAGTTAGTAGGGGTCTGTGGTGGTTTATGGTGGTTAATGGTGGTTAATGGATAGTAATGGGGGTTAATGGCAGTTAATGGAGGATAATGGGGGATAATTGTGGTTAATGGCCGTTAATGGCCGTTAATGGGTTTTAATGGGGTCAATGGAGGTCAATGGTGGTTAATAGGGGTTAATAGTTGTTAATAATGGTCTATGGTGGTTAATGGTGGTTAATGATGGTTAATGCATTTAATGGGGAAATGGTGGTTAATGGTGGTTAATGGAGGTTATGGACAGGATTAGGGTTAGGGTTTAGGGTTTGGGGTTTGGGTTTAGGTTTAGGGGTTACGGGTTAGGGGTTATGGTTAGGGTTAGGATTAGGGTTGGGTTAGGGTTAGGGTTAGGGTGTTTAACCCCATTGGTGGAGCAGTGAGCTAATGCCTCCTTAAGTAACACCAGCTGCCTGCAATTAGTGCAGGTTTGCATCCCACCAGGCTCAAGGTTGACTCAGCCTTCCATACTTCCGAGGTAGGTAAAATGAGGACCCAGATTGTTGGGGGCAATTAAGCTGACTTTGTAATAATGCCGCTTGGGGGGGGTGTGTGAAAGCCCTAATAAGCAGGCATACACATAGAATGAATGCTACTGCTAAGTTTGTAAAGCCGCCCTGAGTCTTCGGAGAAGGGCAGGATATAAATGGAATTTTAAAAAAAATTAAAACCCAATAACTGCCATTCACCCCTATTAACCCCCATTAACCACCATTAATCCCCATTAACCATCATTGACCCAAATTAAGCTCATTAATCCAATTAACCCTAACCCTAACCCCTAACCCTAACCCTAACCCATAAACTACCATTGACCATCATTAACCCCCATTATCACTATTAACCACCATTGACCCCCAATAACCCCATTAAAACCCATTAAACCCCATTAACCCCAATTAACCTCCATTAACCATCATTAACCTCCATTAACCTCAATTAATCCCCATTAACCACCATTAACCTTCAATAACCATCATTAATCCCCTTTAACCATCATTGACCCCAATTAAGCTCATTAACCCAATTAACCCTAACCCTAATCCGAACACTAACCCTAACCCTAACCCTAACCCTAACCCCTAACCCTAACCCTAACCCTAACCCCTAACCCTAACCCTAACCCTAAACCCTAACCATAACCCTAACACAACCCTAACCCTAACCCTAACCCTAACCCTAACCGCTAACCCTAACCCTAACACAACCCTAACCCTAACCCTAACCCTAACACAACCCTAAACCTAACCCTAACCCCTAACACTAACCCTAACCCCTAACACTAACCCTAACCCTAACCCCTAACCCTAACCCTAACCTTAACCCTAACCGCTAACCCTAACACTAACAAAACCCTAACCCTAACCCTAACCCTAACCCTAACACTAACCCTAACCCTAATCCAAACCCTAACCCTAACCCTAACCCCTAACCCTAACCCTAACCCTAACCCTAACCCTAACCCTAACCACTAACAATAACCCTAACCCTAACCCTAACCCTAAACGCTAACCCTAACACAACCCTAACCCTAACCCTAACCCTAACCCTAACCATAACCCTAACCCTAACCCTAACCCTAACCCTAACCGCTATCCCTAACCCTAACACAACCCTAACCCTAACCCTAACCCTAACCCTAACCCTAACCCTAACCCTAACCCCTAACCCTAACACAACCCTAACCCTAACCCTAACACAACCCTAACCCTAACCCTACCACTAACCTTAACACAACCCTAACCCTAACCCCTAACACTAACCCTAACCCCTAACCCTAACCCTAACCCTAACCCGTAACCCTAACCTTAACCCTAACCGCTAACCCTAACCCTAACACAACCCTAACCCTAACCCTAACCCTAACCATAACCCTAACCCTAACCCTAATCCGAACCCTAACCCTAACCCTAACCCCTAACACTAACCCTAACCCCTAACCCTAACCCTAACCCTAACCCTAACCCCTAACCCTAACCTTAACCCTAACCGCTAACCCTAACCCTAACACAACCCTAACCCTAACCCTAACCCTAATCCGAACCCTAACCCTAACCCTAACCCTAACCCTAACGCGAACCCTAACTCTAAACCCTAACCCTAAACCCTAACCCTAACCCTAACCCTAACCCTAACCGTAACCTCCATTAACCACCATTGCCCCCATTAACTGCATTAACCATCATTAACCGACATTAACCACCATAGACCATTATTAAAAACCATTAACCCCTGATGGAGGTTAATGGAGGTTAATGGGGATTAATGGGGGTTAATGGAGGTTAATGGGGTTAATGGGGGTTAATGCAATTAATAGAGGTCAGTGGTGGTTTAGGGGGTTAATGGTGGTTAATGAAGGTTAATGGTGGTTAATGGGGATTAATGGAGGTTAATGGAGGTTAATGGAGGTTAATGGGGGTTAATCGGGTTAATGGTGGTTAATGGATATTTATGGGGTTAATGGTGGTCAATGGTAGCTTATAGGGTTAATGGGGTTTAATGGAATTAATAGTGGTCAATGGGGGTTAATGGGGGTTAATGGGGGTTAATGGCAGTTATTGGGTTTTAATGGGGTTAAACCCCCTAACCCTAACCCTTACCCAACCCTAACCATAACCCTAACCCTAACCTGATGGTGGTTAATGCAGTTATTAAGGGTCAGTGGTGGTTTATGGGGGTTAATGGTGGTGAATGGATAGTAATGGGGGTTAATGGCAGTTAATGGAGGATAATGGGGGATAATTGTGGTTAATGGCAGTTAATGGCCGTTAATGGGTTTTAATGCGGTCAATGGAGGTCAATGGTGGTTAATAGGGGTTAATGGTTAATCACCATTAACCACCACTGACCCGCATTAACACCATTAAAACCCATTAACCCCCATTAACCTCCATTAACCGCCATTAACCTCCATTAACCTCCATTAACATCAATTAATCCCCATTAACCACCATTAACCTTCATTAAACATCATTAATCCCCTTTAACCATCAATGAACCCAATTAAGCTCATTAACCCAATTAACCCTAACCCTAACCCTAACCCTAACCCCTAAACCTAACCCTAACCCTAACCCCTAACCCTAACCCTCACCCATAAACTACCATTGACCATCATTAACCCCCATTATCCCCATTAACCACCACTGACCCCCATTAATCCCATTAAAACATATTAACCCCCATTAACCCCCATTAACCTCCATTAACCTCAATTAATCCCCATTAACCACCATTAACCTTCATTAACCATCATTAATCCACTTTAACCATCATTGACCCAAATTAAGCTCATTAACCCAATTAACCCTAACCCTAACCCTAACCCTAACCCTAACCCTAACCCTAACCCCTAACCCTAACCCTAACCCTAACCCTAACCCTAACCCTAACCCTAACCCTAACCCTAACCCTAACCCTAACCCTAACCCTAACCCTAACCCCTAACCCTAACCCTAACCCTAACCCTAACCCTAACCCTAACCCTAATGTTAACCCTAACCCTAACCCTAACCCTAACCCTAACCCTAACCCTAACCGCTAACCCTAACCCTAACCCTAACCCTAACCCTAACCCTAACACAACCCTAACCCTAACCCTAACAGCTAACCCTAACCCTAACCCTAACCCCTAACCCTAACCCTAACCCTAACCCTAATGCTAACCCTAACCCTAACCCTAACCCTAACCCTAACCCTAACCCTATCCCTAACCCTAACCCCTAACCCTAACACTAACCCTAACACAACACTAACCCTAACCCTAACAGCTAACCCTAACCCTAACCCTAACCCTAACTCTAACCCCTAACCCTAACTCTAACAATACCCTAACCCTAACCGCTAACCCTAACCCTAACCCTAACCCTAACCCTAACCCTAACCCTAACCCTAACCCTAACCCTAACCCCTAACCCTAACCCTAACCCTAACCCTAACTCCAAACCCTAACCCTAACCCTAACCCTAACCCTAACCCTAACCCTAACGCTAACCCTAACCCTAACCCTAACCCTAACCCTAACTGTAACCTCCATTAACCACCATTGCCCCCATTAACTGCATTAACCATCATTAACTGACATTAACCACCATAGACCATTATTAAAAACCATTAACCCCTGATGGAGGTTAATGGAGGTTAATGGGGGTTAATGGAGGTTAATGGGGTTAATGTGGGTTAATGCAATTAAAAGGGGTCAGTGGTGGTTTAGGGGGTTAATGGTGGTTAATTATGGTTAATGGTCGTTAAAAAGTTTTAATGGGCTTAATTGGTATCAATGATGGTTAAAGGGGATTAATGGTGGTTAATGAAGTATAATGGTGGTTAATGGGGATTAATGGAGGTTAATGGAGGTTAATGGGGGTTAATGGGGGTTAATGGAGGTTAATGGGGTTAATGGTGGTTAATGGATATTTATGGCGGTTAGTGGGTTTTAATGAGGTTAATGGAGGTCAATGGTGGTTTATAGGGTTAATGGGGTTTAATGGAATTAATAGTGGTCAATGGGGGTTAATGGGGGTTAATGGGGGGTAAATGGCATTTATTGGGTTTTAATGGGGTTAAACCCCCTAACTCTAACCCTTACCCAACCCTATCCCTAACCCTAACCCTAATCTGATGGTGGTTAATGCAGTTAGTAGGGGTCAGTGGTGGTTTATGGGGGTTAATGGTGGTTAATGGATAGTAATGGGTGTTAATGGCAGTTAATGGAGGATAATGGGGGATAATTGTGCTTAATGGCAGTTAATGGCATTTAATGGGTTTTAATGGGGTTAATGCAGGTCAATGGTGGTTAATAGGGGTTAATGGTTGTTAATAATGGTCTATGGTGGTTAATGGCGGTAAATGATGGTTAATGCAGTTACTGGGGGCAATGGTGGTAAATGGTGGTTAATGGGGTTTAATGGTGGTTTATGGGGGTTTATGGGGTTAATGATGGTTAATGATGGTTAATGCATTTTAATGGGGGCATTGGTGGTTAATGGTGGTTAATGGGGTTTAATGGTGGTTTATGGGGGTTTGTAGGGTCAATGTTGGTTTATGTTGGTTAATAAAGGTTTATGATGGTTAATGGGGTTAATGCAGTTAGTAGGGGTCAGTGGTGGTTTATGGGGGTTAATGGTGGTTAATGGATAGTAATGGGGGTTAATGGCAGTTAATAGAGGATAATGGGGGATAATTGTGGTTAATGGCAGTTAATGGCCGTTAATGGGTTTTAATGGGGTCAATGGAGGTCAATGGTGTTTAATAGGGGTTAATGGTTAATCACCATTAACCACCACTGACCCGCATTAACACCATTAAAACCCATTAACCCCCATTAACCACCATTAACCTCCATTAACCCCCATTAACCTCCATTAACCTCCATTAACCTCCATTAACCTCAATTAATCCCCATTAACCACCATTAACCTTCATTAACCATCATTAATCACCTTGAACCATCATTGACCCCAATTAAGCTCATTAACCCAATTAACCCTAACCCTCATCCGAACCCTAACCCTAACCCTAACCCCTAACCCTAACCCTAACGCTAACGCTAACCCTAACCCTAACCCCTAACCCTAACCCTAACCCTAACCCTAACCACAACCCTAACCCTAACCCTAACCCTAACCCTAACCCCTAACCCTAACCCTAACCCTAACCCTAACCCCTAACCCTAACCCTAACACAACCCTAACCCTAACCCTAACCGCTAACCCTAACCCTAACAAAACCCTAACCCTAACCCTAACCCTAACCCTAACCCTAACCCTAACCCTAACACTAAACCCTAACCCTAACCCTAACACAACCCTAACACTAACCCTAACCCTAACCCTAACCGCTATTCCTAACCCTAACACAACCCTAACCCTAACACTAACACTAACACTAACCCTACCCCTACCCCTAACCCCTAACCCTAACCCTAACCCTAACCCTAACCCTAACCGCTAACCCTAACCCTAACCCTAACCCTAACCCCTAACCCTAACCCTAACCCTAACCCTAACCCTAACCTCTAACCCTAACCCTAACCCTAACCCTAACACAACCCTAACCCTAACCCTAACCCTAACCCTAACCCTAACCCTAACCCTAACTCCAAACCCTAACCCTAACCCTAACCCTAACCCCTAACCCTAACCCTAACCCTAACCCCTAACCCTAACACAACCCTAACCCTAACCCAAACCCTAACCCTAACCCTAACCCTAACCCTAACACAACCCTAACTTTAACCCTAACCCTAACCCTAACCCTAACCCTAACCCTAACCCCTAACCCTAACCCTAACCCTAACCCCTAACCCTAACCCGAACCCCTAACCCTAACCCGAACCCTAACCCTAACCCTAACACAACCCTAACCCTAACCCTAACCCTAACCCTAACCCATAAACTACCATTGACCATCATTAACCCCCATTATCACCATTAACCACCAATGACCCCCATTAACACCATTAAAACCCATTAACCCCCATTAACCCCCATTAACCTCCATTAACCCCCATTAACCTCCATTAACCTCAATTAATCCCCATTAACCACCATTAACCTTCATTAACCATCATTAATCCCCTTTAACCATCATTGACCCCAATTAAGCTCATTAACCCAATTAACCCTAACCCTCATCCGAACCCTAACCCTAACCCCTAACCCTAACCCTAACCCCTAACCCTAACCCTAACCCTAACCGCTAACCCTAACCCTAACACAACCCTAACGCTAACCCTAACCCTAACCCTAACCCTAACGCTAACCCTAATGCTAACCCTAACGCTAACCCTAATGCTAACCCTAAACCCTAACCCTAACCGTAACCTCCATTAACCACCATTCCTCCCATTAACTGCATTAACCATCATTAACTGACATTAACCACCATAGACCATTATTAAAAACCATTAACCCCTGATGGAGGTTAATGGAGGTTAATGGGGGTTAATGGAGGTTAATGGGGGTTAATGGCAGTTAATGGAGGATATTGGGGGATAATTGTGGTTAATGGCAGTTAATCGCCGTTAATGGGTTTTAATGGGGTCAATGGAGGTCAATGGTGGTTAATAGGGGTTAATAGTTGTTAATAATGGTCTATGGTGGTTAATAGCAGTTAATGATGGTTAATGCAGTTAATAGGGCAATGGTGGTTAATGGTGGTTAATGGACGTTATGGACAGGATTAGGGTTAGGGTTTAGGGTTTGGGGTTTGGGTTTAAGTTTAGGGGTTACGGGTTAGGGGTTAAGGTTAGGGTTAGGATTAGGGTTGGGTTAGGGTTAGGGTTAGGGTGTTTAACCCCATTAAAACCCAAAAACTGCCATTCACCCCCATTAACCACCATTAACCACCATTGACCACTATTAATTCCATTAAACCCCATTAACCCTATAAAACACCATTGACCTCCATTAACCCCATTAAAACCCATTAAACGCCATTAACAGACATTAACCACCATTAACCCCATTAACCTCCATTAAACCCCATTAACCCCCATTAACTTTCATTAACCACCATTAATCCCTTTAACCATCATTGATACCAATTAAGCCCATTAAAACCTATTAAAGACCATTAACCTTCATTAACCACAATTAACCCCCTAAACCACCAATGAACCCTCTTAATTGCATTAACCCCCATTAATCCCCATTAATCCCCATTAACCACCATTAACCTTCATTAACCACCATTAATTCGCTTTAACCATCATTGACCCCAATTAAGCTCATTAACCCAATTAACCCTAACCCTAACCCTAACCCCTAACCATAACCCTAACCCTAATCCATAAACTACCATTGACCATCACTAACCCCCATTATCACCATTAACCACCACTGACCCCCATTAACACCATTAAAACCCATTAACCCCCATTAACCACCAATAACCCCAAGTAACCTCCATTAACCCCCATTAACCTACATTAACCTCAATTAATCCCCATTAACCACCATTAACCTTCATTAACCATCATTAATCCTTTTTAACCATCATTGACCCCAATTAAGCTCATTAACCCAATTAACCCTAACCCTCATCCGAACCCTAACCCTAACCCTAACCCCTAACCCTAATCCTAACCCTAACCCCTAACCCTAACCCTAACCCTAACCCTAGCCCTAGCCCTAACCCTAACTCTAACCCTAACCCTAACCCTAACTCTAAACCCTAACCCTAACCCTAACCCTAACCCTAAACCCTAACCCTAACCCTAACCCTAACCCTAACCCTAACCCTAACCCTAACCTCAATTAATCCCCATTAACCACCATTAACCTTCATTAACCATCATTAATCCCCTTTAACCATCATTGACCCCAATTAAGCTCATTAACCCAATTAACCCTAACCCTAACCCTAACCCCAAACCCTAACCCTAACCCTAATCCTAACCCTAACCCATAAACTACCATTGACCATCATTAACCCCCATTATCCCCATTAGCCACCACTGACCCCCATTAACCCCATTAAAACACATTAACTTTCATTAACCACCATTAATCCCTTTAACCATCATTGATACCAATTAAGCCCATTAAAACTTATTAATGAACATTAACCTTCATTAACCACCATTAACCCCCTAAACCACCAATGACCCCTATTAATTGCATTAACCCCCATTAATCCCCATTAATCCCCATTAACCACCATTAGCATTCATTAACCACCATTAATTCCCTTAAACCATCATTGACCACAATTAAGCTCATTAACCCAATTAACCCTAACCCTAACCCATAAACTACCATTGACCATAATTAACCCCCATTATCACCATTAACCACCAATGACCCCCATTAACACCATTAAAACCCATTAACCCCCATTAACCCCCATTAACCCCCATTAACCTCCATTAACCTCAATTAATCCCCATTAACCACTATTAACCTTCATTATCCATCATTAATCCACTTTAACCATCATTGACCCCAATTAAACTCATTAACCCAATTAACCCTAACCCTAACCCTAACCCTAACCCTAACCCTAACCCCTAACCCTAACTCTAACCCTAACCCTAACCACTAACCCTAACCCTAACCCTAACCCTAACCCTAACCCTAACACAACCCTAACCCTAACCGCTAACCCTAACCCTAACCCTAACCCTAACCCTAACCCCTAACCCTAACAACCCTAACCCTAACCCTAACCCTAACCCTAACCCTAACACAACCCTAACCCCAACCCTAACCCTAACACAACCCTAACCTCACCACTAACCCTAACCCTAACCCCAACCCTAACACGAACACTAACGCTAACCCTAACCCTAACCCTAACCCTAACCCTAACCCTAACGCTAACCCTAACCCTAACACTAACACTACCACAACCCTAACCCTAACCCTAACCGCTAACCCTAACCCTAACCCTAACCCTAACTCTAACCCCTAACCCTAACCCTAACAATACCCTAACCCTAACCCTAACCGCTAACCGCTAACCGCTAACCCTAACCCTAACCCTAACCCTAACTCTAACCCCTAACCCTAACCCTAACCCTAACAATACCCTAACCCTAACCCTAACCGCTAACCCTAACCCTAACCCTAACCCTAACTCTAACCCCTAACCCTAACCCTAACAATATGCTAACCCTAACACTAACCGCTAACCGCTAACCCTAACCCTAACCCTAACCCTAAACCTAACCCTAACCCTAACCGCTATCCCTAACCCTAACACAACCCTAACCCTAACCCTAACCCTAACTCTAACCCTAACCCTAACCCTAACCCTAACCCTAACACTAACCCTAACCCTAACCCAACCCTAACCCTAACCCTAACCCTAACCCAAACCCGAACCCTAACCCTAACCCTAACCCTAACCCTAACCCTAACCGCTAACTCTAACCCTAACTCCAAACCCTAACCCTAACCCTAACACAACCCTAACCCTAACCCTAACCCTAACCCCTAACCATAACCCTAACCCTAACACAACCCTAACCCTAACCCTAACCCTAACCGCTAACCCTAACCCTAACCCTAACTCCAAACCCTAACCCTAATCCTAACACAACCGTAACCCTAACCCTAACCTCTAACCGTAACCCTAACCATAACACAACCCTAACCCTAACCCTAACCCTAACCCTAACCGCTAACCCTAACCCTAACCCTAACCCTAATGAGAACCCTAACGCTAACACTAACGCTAACCCTAACGCTAACCCTAAATCCTAACCCTAACCCTAACCCTAACCGTAACCTCCATTAACCACCATTGCCACCATTAATTGCATTAACCGTCATTAACTGACATTAACCACCATAGACCATTATTAAAAACCATTAACCCCTGATGGAGGTTAATGGACGTTAATGGGGGTTAATGGGGGTTAATGGAGTTTAATGGGGTTTAATGGG
This sequence comes from Vipera ursinii, assembly GCF_947247035.1. NCBI lineage: Eukaryota > Metazoa > Chordata > Lepidosauria > Squamata > Viperidae > Vipera > Vipera ursinii. The sequence continues at coordinate 68,118,269 of NC_139518.1, forward strand.
GGTTAATGCAATTAATAGGGGTCAGTGGTGGTTTAGGGGGTTAATGGTGGTTAATGGTGGTTAATGGGGATTAATGGAGGTTAATGGAGGTTAATGGGGGTTAATGGGGGTTAATGGGGGTTAATGGATATTTATGGCGGTTAGTGGGTTTTAATGGGGTTAATGGTGGCCAATGGTAGCTTATAGGGTTAATGGGGTTTAATGGAATTAATAGTGGTCAATGGGGGTTAATGGGGGTTAATGGCAGTTATTGGGTTTTAATGGGGTTAAACCCCCTAACCCTAACCCTTACCCAACCCTAACCATAACCATAACCCTAACCCTAACCTGATGGTGGTTAATGCAGTTAGTAGGGGTCAGTGGTGGTTTATGGGGATTAATGGTGGTTAATGGATAGTAATGGGTGTTAATGGCAGTTAATGGCGGATAATGGGGGATAATTGTGCTTAATGGCAGTTAATGGCAGTTAATGGGTTTTAATGGGGTCAATGGAGGTCAATGGTGGTTAATAGGGGTTAATAGTTGTTAATAATGGTCTATGGTGGTTAATGGCAGTAAATGATGGTTAATGCAGTTACTGGGGGCAATGGTGGTAATTGGTGGTTAATAGGGTTTAATGGGGGTTTATGGGGGTTTATGGGGTAAATGGTGGTTAATGATGGTTAATGCAGTTAATGGGGGCATTGGTGGTTAATGGTGGTTAATGGAGTTTAATGGTGGTTTATGGGGGTTTGTGGGGTCAATATTGGTTTATGTTGGTTAATGAAGGTTTATGATGGTTAATGGGGTTAATACAGTTAGTAGGGGTCTGTGGTGGTTTATGGTGGTTAATGGTGGTTAATGGATAGTAATGGGGGTTAATGGCAGTTAATGGAGGATAATGGGGGATAATTGTGGTTAATGGCCGTTAATGGCCGTTAATGGGTTTTAATGGGGTCAATGGAGGTCAATGGTGGTTAATAGGGGTTAATAGTTGTTAATAATGGTCTATGGTGGTTAATGGTGGTTAATGATGGTTAATGCATTTAATGGGGAAATGGTGGTTAATGGTGGTTAATGGAGGTTATGGACAGGATTAGGGTTAGGGTTTAGGGTTTGGGGTTTGGGTTTAGGTTTAGGGGTTACGGGTTAGGGGTTATGGTTAGGGTTAGGATTAGGGTTGGGTTAGGGTTAGGGTTAGGGTGTTTAACCCCATTGGTGGAGCAGTGAGCTAATGCCTCCTTAAGTAACACCAGCTGCCTGCAATTAGTGCAGGTTTGCATCCCACCAGGCTCAAGGTTGACTCAGCCTTCCATACTTCCGAGGTAGGTAAAATGAGGACCCAGATTGTTGGGGGCAATTAAGCTGACTTTGTAATAATGCCGCTTGGGGGGGGTGTGTGAAAGCCCTAATAAGCAGGCATACACATAGAATGAATGCTACTGCTAAGTTTGTAAAGCCGCCCTGAGTCTTCGGAGAAGGGCAGGATATAAATGGAATTTTAAAAAAAATTAAAACCCAATAACTGCCATTCACCCCTATTAACCCCCATTAACCACCATTAATCCCCATTAACCATCATTGACCCAAATTAAGCTCATTAATCCAATTAACCCTAACCCTAACCCCTAACCCTAACCCTAACCCATAAACTACCATTGACCATCATTAACCCCCATTATCACTATTAACCACCATTGACCCCCAATAACCCCATTAAAACCCATTAAACCCCATTAACCCCAATTAACCTCCATTAACCATCATTAACCTCCATTAACCTCAATTAATCCCCATTAACCACCATTAACCTTCAATAACCATCATTAATCCCCTTTAACCATCATTGACCCCAATTAAGCTCATTAACCCAATTAACCCTAACCCTAATCCGAACACTAACCCTAACCCTAACCCTAACCCTAACCCCTAACCCTAACCCTAACCCTAACCCCTAACCCTAACCCTAACCCTAAACCCTAACCATAACCCTAACACAACCCTAACCCTAACCCTAACCCTAACCCTAACCGCTAACCCTAACCCTAACACAACCCTAACCCTAACCCTAACCCTAACACAACCCTAAACCTAACCCTAACCCCTAACACTAACCCTAACCCCTAACACTAACCCTAACCCTAACCCCTAACCCTAACCCTAACCTTAACCCTAACCGCTAACCCTAACACTAACAAAACCCTAACCCTAACCCTAACCCTAACCCTAACACTAACCCTAACCCTAATCCAAACCCTAACCCTAACCCTAACCCCTAACCCTAACCCTAACCCTAACCCTAACCCTAACCCTAACCACTAACAATAACCCTAACCCTAACCCTAACCCTAAACGCTAACCCTAACACAACCCTAACCCTAACCCTAACCCTAACCCTAACCATAACCCTAACCCTAACCCTAACCCTAACCCTAACCGCTATCCCTAACCCTAACACAACCCTAACCCTAACCCTAACCCTAACCCTAACCCTAACCCTAACCCTAACCCCTAACCCTAACACAACCCTAACCCTAACCCTAACACAACCCTAACCCTAACCCTACCACTAACCTTAACACAACCCTAACCCTAACCCCTAACACTAACCCTAACCCCTAACCCTAACCCTAACCCTAACCCGTAACCCTAACCTTAACCCTAACCGCTAACCCTAACCCTAACACAACCCTAACCCTAACCCTAACCCTAACCATAACCCTAACCCTAACCCTAATCCGAACCCTAACCCTAACCCTAACCCCTAACACTAACCCTAACCCCTAACCCTAACCCTAACCCTAACCCTAACCCCTAACCCTAACCTTAACCCTAACCGCTAACCCTAACCCTAACACAACCCTAACCCTAACCCTAACCCTAATCCGAACCCTAACCCTAACCCTAACCCCTAACCCTAACCCTAACCCTAACCCTAACCCTAACCCTAACCCTAACCCTAACCCCTAACCCTAACCCTAACCCTAACCCTAACCCTAACCCTAACCCTAAACGCTAACCCTAACACAACCCTAACCCTAACCCTAACCCTAACACAACCCTAACCCTAACCCTACCCCTAACCCTAACACAACCCTAACCCTAACCCTAACCCCTAACCTTAACCCTAACCGCTAACCCTAACCCTAACACAACCCTAACCCTAACCCTAACCCTACCCCTTACCCTAAGACAACCCTAACCCTAACCCCTAACCTTAACCCTAACCGCTAACCCTAACCCTAACACAACCCTAACCCTAACCCAAACCCTAATCCGAACCCTAACCCTAACCCCTAACCCTAACCCTAACCCTAACCCTAACCCTAACCCTAACCCCTAATCCTAACCCTAACCCTAACCCTAACCCTAACCGCTATCCCTAACCCTAACACAACCCTAACCCTAACCCTAACCCTAACCCTAACCCTAACCCTAACCCTAACCCCTAACCCTAACCCTAACCCTAACACAACCCTAACCCTAACCCTAACACAACCCTAACCCTAACCCTACCCCTAACCCTAACACAACCCTAACCCTAACCCTAACCCCTAACACTAACACTAACCCCTAACCCTAACCCTATCCCTAACCCCTAACCCTAACCTTAACCCTAACCGCTAACCCTAACCCTAACACAACCCTAACCCTAACCCTAACCCTAATCCGAACCCTAACACAACCCTAACCCTAACCCTAACCCTAACCCTTATCCGAACCCTAACCCTAACCCTAACCCCTAACCCTAACCCTAACCCTACCCCTAACCCTAACACAACCCTAACCCTAACCCTAACCCCTAACCTTAACCCTAACCGCTAACCCTAACCCTAACACAACCCTAACCCTAACCCTAACCCTAACACAACCCTAACCCTAACCCTAACCCTAACCGCTAACCGCTAACAGCTAACCCTAACCCTAACCCTAACCCTAACCCTAACCCTAACCCCTAACCCTAACCCTAACCCTAACCCCTAACCCTAACCCTAACCCTAACCCTAACCCTAACCCTAAACGCTAACCCTAACACAACCCTAACCCTAACCCTAACCCTAACACAACCCTAACACTAACCCTACCCCTAACCCTAACCGCTAACCGCTAACAGCTAACCCTAACCCTAACCCTAACCCCTAACACTAACCCTAACCCCTTACCCTAACCCTAACCCTAACCCTAACCCTAACCCTAACCCTAACCCTAACCCTAACCCTAACCCTAACCCTAACCCTAACCCTAACCTAACCCTAACCCTAACCCTAACCCTAACTCTAAACCCTAACCCTAACCCTAACCCTAACACAACCCTAACCCTAACCCTAACCGCTATTCCTAACCCTAACACAACCCTAACCACAACCCTAACCCTAACCCTAACCCTAACCCTAATGCGAACACTAACCCTAACCCTAACCCTAACCCTAACCCTAACCCCTAACCCTAACCCTAACCCTAACCCATAACCCTAACCCTAACCCCTCACCCTAACCCTAACCCTAACCCTAACCCTAACCATAAACCCTAACCCTAACCCTAACACAACCCTAACCCTAACCCTAACCGCTAACCCTAACCCTAACACAACCCTAACCCTAACCCTAACCCTAACCGCTATCCCTAACCCTAACACAACCCTAACCCTAACCCTAACCCTAACCCTAACTCTAACGCGAACCCTAACCCTAACCCTAACCCTAACCCTAACCCTAACCCTAACCCCTAACCCTAACCCTAATAAGCAGGCATACACATAGAATGAATGCTACTGCTAAGTTTGTAAAGCCGCCCTGAGTCTTCGGAGAAGGGCAGGATATAAATGGAATTTTAAAAAAAATTAAAACCCAATAACTGCCATTCACCCCTATTAACCCCCATTAACCACCATTAATCCCCATTAACCATCATTGACCCAAATTAAGCTCATTAATCCAATTAACCCTAACCCTAACCCCTAACCCTAACCCTAACCCTAACCCATAAACTACCATTGACCATCATTAACCCCCATTATCACTATTAACCACCATTGACCCCCAATAACCCCATTAAAACCCATTAAACCCCATTAACCCCAATTAACCTCCATTAACCATCATTAACCTCCATTAACCTCAATTAATCCCCATTAACCACCATTAACCTTCAATAACCATCATTAATCCCCTTTAACCATCATTGACCCCAATTAAGCTCATTAACCCAATTAACCCTAACCCTAATCCGAACACTAACCCTAACCCTAACCCTAACCCTAACCCCTAACCCTAACCCTAACCCTAACCCTAACCCCTAACCCTAACCCTAACCCTAAACCCTAACCATAACCCTAACACAACCCTAACCCTAACCCTAACCCTAACCCTAACCGCTAACCCTAACCCTAACACAACCCTAACCCTAACCCTAACCCTAACACAACCCTAAACCTAACCCTAACCCCTAACACTAACCCTAACCCCTAACACTAACCCTAACCCTAACCCCTAACCCTAACCCTAACCTTAACCCTAACCGCTAACCCTAACACTAACAAAACCCTAACCCTAACCCTAACCCTAACCCTAACACTAACCCTAACCCTAATCCAAACCCTAACCCTAACCCTAACCCCTAACCCTAACCCTAACCCTAACCCTAACCCTAACCCTAACCCTAACCACTAACAATAACCCTAACCCTAACCCTAACCCTAAACGCTAACCCTAACACAACCCTAACCCT
>NC_139518.1:68128974-68138974 GCF_947247035.1 Vipera ursinii
ACCCTAACCCTAACTGTAACCTCCATTAACCACCATTGCCCCCATTAACTGCATTAACCATCATTAACTGACATTAACCACCATAGACCATTATTAAAAACCATTAACCCCTGATGGAGGTTAATGGAGGTTAATGGGGGTTAATGGAGGTTAATGGGGTTAATGTGGGTTAATGCAATTAAAAGGGGTCAGTGGTGGTTTAGGGGGTTAATGGTGGTTAATTATGGTTAATGGTCGTTAAAAAGTTTTAATGGGCTTAATTGGTATCAATGATGGTTAAAGGGGATTAATGGTGGTTAATGAAGTATAATGGTGGTTAATGGGGATTAATGGAGGTTAATGGAGGTTAATGGGGGTTAATGGGGGTTAATGGAGGTTAATGGGGTTAATTGTGGTTAATGGATATTTATGGCGGTTAGTGGGTTTTAATGAGGTTAATGGAGGTCAATGGTGGTTTATAGGGTTAATGGGGTTTAATGGAATTAATAGTGGTCAATGGGGGTTAATGGGGGTTAATGGGGGGTAAATGGCATTTATTGGGTTTTAATGGGGTTAAACCCCCTAACTCTAACCCTTACCCAACCCTATCCCTAACCCTAACCCTAATCTGATGGTGGTTAATGCAGTTAGTAGGGGTCAGTGGTGGTTTATGGGGGTTAATGGTGGTTAATGGATAGTAATGGGTGTTAATGGCAGTTAATGGAGGATAATGGGGGATAATTGTGCTTAATGGCAGTTAATGGCATTTAATGGGTTTTAATGGGGTTAATGCAGGTCAATGGTGGTTAATAGGGGTTAATGGTTGTTAATAATGGTCTATGGTGGTTAATGGCGGTAAATGATGGTTAATGCAGTTACTGGGGGCAATGGTGGTAAATGGTGGTTAATGGGGTTTAATGGTGGTTTATGGGGGTTTATGGGGTTAATGATGGTTAATGATGGTTAATGCATTTTAATGGGGGCATTGGTGGTTAATGGTGGTTAATGGGGTTTAATGGTGGTTTATGGGGGTTTGTAGGGTCAATGTTGGTTTATGTTGGTTAATAAAGGTTTATGATGGTTAATGGGGTTAATGCAGTTAGTAGGGGTCAGTGGTGGTTTATGGGGGTTAATGGTGGTTAATGGATAGTAATGGGGGTTAATGGCAGTTAATAGAGGATAATGGGGGATAATTGTGGTTAATGGCAGTTAATGGCCGTTAATGGGTTTTAATGGGGTCAATGGAGGTCAATGGTGTTTAATGGGGGTTAATGGTTAATCACCATTAACCACCACTGACCCGCATTAACACCATTAAAACCCATTAACCCCCATTAACCACCATTAACCTCCATTAACCCCCATTAACCTCCATTAACCTCCATTAACCTCAATTAATCCCCATTAACCACCATTAACCTTCATTAACCATCATTAATCACCTTGAACCATCATTGACCCCAATTAAGCTCATTAACCCAATTAACCCTAACCCTCATCCGAACCCTAACCCTAACCCTAACCCCTAACCCTAACCCTAATGCTAACGCTAACCCTAACCCTAACCCCTAACCCTAACCCTAACCCTAACCCTAACCACAACCCTAACCCTAACCCTAACCCTAACCCTAACCCTAACCCTAACCCTAACCCTAACCCTAACCCCTAACCCTAACCCTAACACAACCCTAACCCTAACCCTAACCGCTAACCCTAACCCTAACACAACCCTAACCCTAACACTAACACTAACACTAACCCTACCCCTACCCCTAACCCCTAACCCTAACCCTAACCCTAACCCTAACCCTAACCCTAACCGCTAACCCTAACCCTAACCCTAACCCTAACCCCTAACCCTAACCCTAACCCTAACCCTAACCCTAACCCTAAACCTAACCTCTAACCCTAACCCTAACCCTAACCCTAACACAACCCTAACCCTAACCCTAACCCTAACCCTAACCCTAACCCTAACCCTAACTCCAAACCCTAACCCTAACCCTAACCCTAACCCCTAACCCTAACCCTAACCCTAACCCTAACCCTAACCCCTAACCCTAACACAACCCTAACCCTAACCCAAACCCTAACCCTAACCCTAACCCTAACCCTAACACAACCCTAACCCTAACCCTAACCCTAACCCTAACCCTAACCCTAACCCCTAACCCTAACCCTAACCCTAACCCCTAACCCTAACCCGAACCCCTAACCCTAACCCGAACCCTAACCCTAACCCTAACACAACCCTAACCCTAACCCTAACCCTAACCCATAAACTACCATTGACCATCATTAACCCCCATTATCACCATTAACCACCAATGACCCCCATTAACACCATTAAAACCCATTAACCCCCATTAACCCCCATTAACCCCCATTAACCCCCATAAACCTCCATTAACCCCCATTAACCTCCATTAACGTCAATTAATCCCCATTAACCACCATTAACCTTCATTAACCATCATTAATCCCCTTTAACCATCATTGACCCCAATTAAGCTCATTAACCCAATTAACCCTAACCCTCATCCGAACCCTAACCCTAACCCCTAACCCTAACCCTAACCCTAACCCCTAACCCTAAGCCTAACCCTAACCGCTAACCCTAACCCTAACACAACCCTAACGCTAACCCTAACCCTAACCCTAACCCTAACGCTAACCCTAATGCTAACCCTAACGCTAACCCTAATGCTAACCCTAAACCCTAACCCTAACCGTAACCTCCATTAACCACCATTCCTCCCATTAACTGCATTAACCATCATTAACTGACATTAACCACCATAGACCATTATTAAAAACCATTAACCCCTGATGGAGGTTAATGGAGGTTAATGGGGGTTAATGGAGGTTAATGGGGGTTAATGGCAGTTAATGGAGGATATTGGGGGATAATTGTGGTTAATGGCAGTTAATCGCCGTTAATGGGTTTTAATGGGGTCAATGGAGGTCAATGGTGGTTAATAGGGGTTAATAGTTGTTAATAATGGTCTATGGTGGTTAATAGCAGTTAATGATGGTTAATGCAGTTAATAGGGCAATGGTGGTTAATGGTGGTTAATGTACGTTATGGACAGGATTAGGGTTAGGGTTTAGGGTTTGGGGTTTGGGTTTAAGTTTAGGGGTTACGGGTTAGGGGTTAAGGTTAGGGTTAGGATTAGGGTTGGGTTAGGGTTAGGGTTAGGGTGTTTATCCCCATTAAAACCCAAAAACTGCCATTCACCCCCATTAACCACCATTAACCACCATTGACCACTATTAATTCCATTAAACCCCATTAACCCTATAAAACACCATTGACCTCCATTAACCCCATTAAAACCCATTAACCGCCATTAACAGACATTAACCACCATTAACCCCATTAACCTCCATTAAACCCCATTAACCCCCATTAACTTTCATTAACCACCATTAATCCCTTTAACCATCATTGATACCAATTAAGCCCATTAAAACCTATTAAAGACCATTAACCTTCATTAACCACCATTAACCCCCTAAACCACCAATGAACCCTCTTAATTGCATTAACCCCCATTAATCCCCATTAATCCCCATTAACCACCATTAACCTTCATTAACCACCATTAATTCGCTTTAACCATCATTGACCCCAATTAAGCTCATTAACCCAATTAACCCTAACCCTAACCCTAACCCCTAACCATAACCCTAACCCTAATCCATAAACTACCATTGACCATCACTAACCCCCATTATCACCATTAACCACCACTGACCCCCATTAACACCATTAAAACCCATTAACCCCCATTAACCACCAATAACCCCAAGTAACCTCCATTAACCCCCATTAACCTACATTAACCTCAATTAATCCCCATTAACCACCATTAACCTTCATTAACCATCATTAATCCTTTTTAACCATCATTGACCCCAATTAAGCTCATTAACCCAATTAACCCTAACCCTCATCCGAACCCTAACCCTAACCCTAACCCCTAACCCTAACCCTAACCCTAACCCTAGCCCTAGCCCTAACCCTAACTCTAACCCTAACCCTAACCCTAACTCTAAACCCTAACCCTAACCCTAACCCTAAACCCTAACCCTAACCCTAACCCTAACCCTAACCCTAACCCTAACCCTAACCTCAATTAATCCCCATTAACCACCATTAACCTTCATTAACCATCATTAATCCCCTTTAACCATCATTGACCCCAATTAAGCTCATTAACCCAATTAACCCTAACCCTAACCCTAACCCCAAACCCTAACCCTAACCCCTAACCCTAATCCTAACCCTAACCCATAAACTACCATTGACCATCATTAACCCCCATTATCCCCATTAGCCACCACTGACCCCCATTAACCCCATTAAAACACATTAACTTTCATTAACCACCATTAATCCCTTTAACCATCATTGATACCAATTAAGCCCATTAAAACTTATTAATGAACATTAACCTTCATTAACCACCATTAACCCCCTAAACCACCAATGACCCCTATTAATTGCATTAACCCCCATTAATCCCCATTAATCCCCATTAACCACCATTAGCATTCATTAACCACCATTAATTCCCTTAAACCATCATTGACCACAATTAAGCTCATTAACCCAATTAACCCTAACCCTAACCCATAAACTACCATTGACCATAATTAACCCCCATTATCACCATTAACCACCAATGACCCCCATTAACACCATTAAAACCCATTAACCCCCATTAAACCCCATTAACCCCCATTAACCTCCATTAACCTCAATTAATCCCCATTAACCACTATTAACCTTCATTATCCATCATTAATCCACTTTAACCATCATTGACCCCAATTAAACTCATTAACCCAATTAACCCTAACCCTAACCCTAACCCTAACCCTAACCCTAACCCCTAACCCTAACTCTAACCCTAACCCTAACCACTAACCCTAACCCTAACCCTAACCCTAACCCTAACCCTAACCCTAACACAACCCTAACCCTAACCGCTATCCCTAACCCTAACACAACCCTAACCCTAACCCTAACCCCTAACCCTAACAACCCTAACCCTAACCCTAACCCTAACCCTAACACAACCCTAACCCCAACCCTAACCCTAACACAACCCTAACCTCACCACTAACCCTAACCCTAACCCCAACCCTAACACGAACACTAACGCTAACCCTAACACTAACCCTAACCCTAACCCTAACCCTAACCCTAACGCTAACCCTAACCCTAACACTAACACTACCACAACCCTAACCCTAACCCTAACCGCTAACCCTAACCCTAACCCTAACCCTAACTCTAACCCCTAACCCTAACCCTAACAATACCCTAACCCTAACCCTAACCGCTAACCGCTAACCCTAACCCTAACCCTAACCCTAACCCTAACTCTAACCCCTAACCCTAACCCTAACCCTAACAATACCCTAACCCTAACCCTAACCGCTAACCCTAACCCTAACCCTAACCCTAACTCTAACCCCTAACCCTAACCCTAACAATATGCTAACCCTAACACTAACCGCTAACCGCTAACCCTAACCCTAACCCTAACCCTAAACCTAACCCTAACCCTAACCGCTATCCCTAACCCTAACACAACCCTAACCCTAACCCTAACCCTAACTCTAACCCTAACCCTAACCCTAACCCTAACCCTAACACTAACCCTAACCCTAACCCAACACTAACCCTAACCCTAACCCTAACCCTAACCCAAACCCGAACCCTAACCCTAACCCTAACCCTAACCCTAACCCTAACACAACCCTAACCATAACCCTAACCCTAACCCTAACCCTAACCGCTAACTCTAACCCTAACTCCAAACCCTAACCCTAACCCTAACACAACCCTAACCCTAACCCTAACCCCTAACCATAACCCTAACCCTAACACAACCCTAACCCTAACCCTAACCCTAACCGCTAACCCTAACCCTAACCCTAACTCCAAACCCTAACCCTAATCCTAACACAACCGTAACCCTAACCCTAACCCCTAACCGTAACCCTAACCATAACACAACCCTAACCCTAACCCTAACCCTAACCCTAACCGCTAACCCTAACCCTAACCCTAACCCTAATGAGAACCCTAACGCTAACCCTAACGCTAACCCTAACGCTAACCCTAAATCCTAACGCTAACCCTAACCCTAACCGTAACCTCCATTAACCACCATTGCCACCATTAATTGCATTAACCGTCATTAACTGACATTAACCACCATAGACCATTATTAAAAACCATTAACCCCTGATGGAGGTTAATGGACGTTAATGGGGGTTAATGGGGGTTAATGGAGTTTAATGGGGTTTAATGGGGGTTAATGCAATTAATAGGGGTCAGTGGTGGTTTAGGGGGTTAATGGTGGTTAATGGTGGTTAATGGGGATTAATGGAGGTTAATGGAGGTTAATGGGGGTTAATGGGGGTTAATGGGGGTTAATGGATATTTATGGCGGTTAGTGGGTTTTAAAGGGGTTAATGGTGGCCAATGGTAGCTTATAGGGTTAATGGGGTTTAATGGAATTAATAGTGGTCAATGGGGGTTAATGGGGGTTAATGGGGGTTAATGGCAGTTATTGGGTTTTAATGGGGTTAAACCCCCTAACCCTAACCCTTACCCAACCCTAACCATAACCATAACCCTAACCCTAACCTGATGGTGGTTAATGCAGTTAGTAGGGGTCAGTGGTGGTTTATGGGGATTAATGGTGGTTAATGGATAGTAATGGGTGTTAATGGCAGTTAATGGCGGATAATGGGGGATAATTGTGCTTAATGGCAGTTAATGGCAGTTAATGGGTTTTAATGGGGTCAATGGAGGTCAATGGTGGTTAATAGGGGTTAATAGTTGTTAATAATGGTCTATGGTGGTTAATGGCAGTAAATGATGGTTAATGCAGTTACTGGGGGCAATGGTGGTAATTGGTGGTTAATAGGGTTTAATGGGGGTTTATGGGGGTTTATGGGGTAAATGGTGGTTAATGATGGTTAATGCAGTTAATGGGGGCATTGGTGGTTAATGGTGGTTAATGGAGTTTAATGGTGGTTTATGGGGGTTTGTGGGGTCAATATTGGTTTATGTTGGTTAATGAAGGTTTATGATGGTTAATGGGGTTAATACAGTTAGTAGGGGTCTGTGGTGGTTTATGGTGGTTAATGGTGGTTAATGGATAGTAATGGGGGTTAATGGCAGTTAATGGAGGATAATGGGGGATAATTGTGGTTAATGGCCGTTAATGGCCGTTAATGGGTTTTAATGGGGTCAATGGAGGTCAATGGTGGTTAATAGGGGTTAATAGTTGTTAATAATGGTCTATGGTGGTTAATGGTGGTTAATGATGGTTAATGCATTTAATGGGGAAATGGTGGTTAATGGTGGTTAATGGAGGTTATGGACAGGATTAGGGTTAGGGTTTAGGGTTTGGGGTTTGGGTTTAGGTTTAGGGGTTACGGGTTAGGGGTTATGGTTAGGGTTAGGATTAGGGTTGGGTTAGGGTTAGGGTTAGGGTGTTTAACCCCATTGGTGGAGCAGTGAGCTAATGCCTCCTTAAGTAACACCAGCTGCCTGCAATTAGTGCAGGTTTGCATCCCACCAGGCTCAAGGTTGACTCAGCCTTCCATACTTCCGAGGTAGGTAAAATGAGGACCCAGATTGTTGGGGGCAATTAAGCTGACTTTGTAATAATGCCGCTTGGGGGGTGTGTGTGAAAGCCCTAATAAGCAGGCATACACATAGAATGAATGCTACTGCTAAGTTTGTAAAGCCGCCCTGAGTCTTCGGAGAAGGGCAGGATATAAATGGAATTTTAAAAAAAATTAAAACCCAATAACTGCCATTCACCCCTATTAACCCCCATTAACCACCATTAATCCCCATTAACCATCATTGACCCAAATTAAGCTCATTAATCCAATTAACCCTAACCCTAACCCCTAACCCTAACCCTAACCCTAACCCATAAACTACCATTGACCATCATTAACCCCCATTATCACTATTAACCACCATTGACCCCCAATAACCCCATTAAAACCCATTAAACCCCATTAACCCCAATTAACCTCCATTAACCATCATTAACCTCCATTAACCAAAATTAATCCCCATTAACCACCATTAACCTTCAATAACCATCATTAATCCCCTTTAACCATCATTGACCCCAATTAAGCTCATTAACCCAATTAACCCTAACCCTAATCCGAACACTAACCCTAACCCTAACCCTAACCCTAACCCCTAACCCTAACCCTAACCCTAACCCCTAACCCTAACCCTAACCCTAAACCCTAACCATAACCCTAACACAACCCTAACCCTAACCCTAACCCTAACCCTAACCGCTAACCCTAACCCTAACACAACCCTAACCCTAACCCTAACCCTAACACAACCCTAAACCTAACCCTAACCCCTAACACTAACCCTAACCCCTAACACTAACCCTAACCCAAACCCCTAACCCTAACCCTAACCTTAACCCTAACCGCTAACCCTAACACTAACAAAACCCTAACCCTAACCCTAACCCTAACCCTAACACTAACCCTAACCCTAATCCAAACCCTAACCCTAACCCTAACCCCTAACCCTAACCCTAACCCTAACCCTAACCCTAACCCTAACCCTAACCACTAACAATAACCCTAACCCTAACCCTAACCCTAAACGCTAACCCTAACACAACCCTAACCCTAACCCTAACCCTAACCCTAACCCTAACCCTAACCCTAACCCTAACCCTAACCCTAACCCTAACCCTAACCCTAACCCTAACCGCTATCCCTAACCCTAACACAACCCTAACCCTAACCCTAACCCTAACCCTAACCCTAACCCCTAACCCTAACACAACCCTAACCCTAACCCTAACACAACCCTAACCCTAACCCTACCCCTAACCTTAACACAACCCTAACCCTAACCCCTAACACTAACCCTAACCCCTAACCCTAACCCGTAACCCTAACCTTAACCCTAACCGCTAACCCTAACCCTAACACAACCCTAACCCTAACCCTAACCCTAACCCTAACCATAACCCTAACCCTAATCCGAACCCTAACCCTAACCCTAACCCCTAACACTAACCCTAACCCCTAACCCTAACCCTAACCCTAACCCTAACCCCTAACCCTAACCTTAACCCTAACCGCTAACCCTAACCCTAACACAACCCTAACCCTAACCCTAACCCTAATCCGAACCCTAACCCTAACCCTAACCCCTAACCCTAACCCTAACCCTAACCCTAACCCTAACCCTAACCCTAACCCCTAACCCTAACCCTAACCCTAACCCTAACCCTAACCCTAACCCTAACCCTAAACGCTAACCCTAACACAACCCTAACCCTAACCCTAACCCTAACACAACCCTAACCCTAACCCTACCCCTAACCCTAACACAACCCTAACCCTAACCCTAACCCCTAACCTTAACCCTAACCGCTAACCCTAACCCTAACACAACCCTAACCCTAACCCTAACCCTACCCCTTACCCTAAGACAACCCTAACCCTAACCCCTAACCTTAACCCTAACCGCTAACCCTAACCCTAACACAACCCTAACCCTAACCCAAACCCTAATCCGAACCCTAACCCTAACCCTAACCCCTAACCCTAACCCTAACCCTAACCCTAACCCTAACCCTAACCCTAACCCCTAATCCTAACCCTAACCCTAACCCTAACCCTAACCCTAACCGCTATCCCTAACCCTAACACAACCCTAACCCTAACCCTAACCCTAACCCTAACCCTAACCCTAACCCTAACCCTAACCCCTAACCCTAACCCTAACCCTAACACAACCCTAACCCTAACCCTAACACAACCCTAACCCTAACCCTACCCCTAACCCTAACACAACCCTAACCCCTAACACTAACCCTAACCCCTAACCCTAACCCTATCCCTAACCCCTAACCCTAACCTTAACCCTAACCGCTAACCCTAACCCTAACACAACCCTAACCCTAACCCTAACCCTAATCCGAACCCT
>NC_139518.1:68146474-68153974 GCF_947247035.1 Vipera ursinii
TAACCCTAACCCTAACCCCTAACCCTAACCCTAACCCTAACCCCTAATCCTAACCCTAACACAACCCTAACCCTAACCGCTAACCCTAACCCTAACCCTAACCCTAACCCTAACCCTAACCCTAAGCCTAACCCTAACCCTAACCCTAACCCCTAACCCTAACCCTAACCCTAACCCTAACCCTAACTCTAAACCCTAACCCTAACACTAACACAACCCTAACCCTAACCCTAACCCCTAACCCTAACCCTAACCCTAACCCTAACCCTAACCCCTAACCCTAACCCTAACCCTAACCCTAACTCTAAACCCTAACCCTAACACTAACACAACCCTAACCCTAACCCTAACCCTAACCCTAACAGAACCCTAACCCTAACCCTAACCGCTAACCCTAACCCTAACCCTAACCCTAAACGCTAACGCTAACGCTAACGCTAACCCTAACACAACCCTAACCCTAACCCTAACCCTAACCCTAACTGTAACCTCCATTAACCACCATTGCCCCCATTAACTGCATTAACCATCATTAACTGATATTAACCACCATAGACCATTATTAAAAACCATTAACCCCTGATGGAGGTTAATGGTGGTTAATGCGGGTTAATGGAGGTTAATGGGGTTAATGTGGGTTAATGCAATTAAAAGGGGTTAGTGGTTATTTAGGGGGTTAATGGTGGTTAATTATGGTTAATGGTCGTTAAAAAGTTTTAATGGGCTTAATTGGTATCAATGATGGTTAAAGGGGATTAATGGTGGTTAATGAAGTATATTGGTGGTTAATGGGGATTAATGGAGGTTAATGGAGGTTAATGGGGGTTAATGGGGGTTAATGGAGGTTAATGGGGTTAATGGTGGTTAATGGATATTTATGGCAGTTAGTGGGTTTTAATGAGGTTAATGGAGGTCAATGGTGGTTTATAGGGTTAATGGGGTTTAATGGAATTAATAGTGGCCAATGGGGGTTAATGGGGGTTAATGGGGGGTTAATGGCAGTTATTGGGTTTTAATGGGGTTAAACCCCCTAACCCTAACCCTTACCCAACCCTATCCCTAACCCTAACACTAATCTAATGGTGGTTAATGCAGTTAGTAGGGGTCAGTGGTGGTTTATGGGGGTTAATGGTGGTTAATGGATAGTAATGGGTGTTAATGGCAGTTAATGGAGGATAATGGGGGATAATTGTGCTAAATGGCAGTTAATGGCAGTTAATGGGTTTTAATGGGGTTAATGCAGGTCAATGGTGGTTAATAGGGGTTAATGGTTGTTAATAATGGTCTATGGTGGTTAATGGCAGTAAATGATGGTTAATGCAGTTACTGGGGGCAATGGTGGTAAATGGTGGTTAATGGGGTTTAATGGGGGTTTATGGGGGTTTATGGGGTTAATGGTGGTTAATGATGGTTAATGCATTTTAATGAAGGCATTGGTGGTTAATGGTGGTTAATGGGGTTTAATGGTGGTTTATGGGGGTTTGTAGGGTCAATGTTGGTTTATGTTGGTTAATAAAGGTTTATGATGGTTAATGGGGTTAATGCAGTTAGTAGGGGTCAGTGGTGGTTTATGGGGGTTAATGGTGGTTAATGGATAGTAATGGGGGTTAATGGCAGTTAATAGAGGATAATGGGGGATAATTGTGGTTAATGGCAGTTAATGGCCGTTAATGGGTTTTAATGGGGTCAATGGAGGTCAATGGTGGTTAATAGGGGTTAATGGTTAATCACCATTAACCACCACTGACCCGCATTAACACCATTAAAACCCATTAACCCCCATTAACCACCATTAACCTCCATTAACCCCCATTAACCTCCATTAATCTCCATTAACCTCAATTAATCCCCATTAACCACCATTAACATTCATTAACCATCATTAATCCCCTTTAGCCATCATTGACCCCAATTAAGCTCATTAACCCAATTAACCCTAACCCTAACCCTAACCCTAACCCTAACCCTAATGCTAACCCTAACCCTAACCCCTAACCCCTAACCCCTAACCCCTAACCCTAACGCTAACCCTAACGCTAACCCTAACCCTAACCCTAACCCTAACCCTAACCCTAACCCTAATCCTAACCCCTAACCCTAACCCTAACCCTAACCCTAACACAACCCTAACCCTAACCCTAACCCTAACCCTAACCCTAACCCTAACCCTAACCCCTAACCCTAACCCTAACCCTAACACAACCCTAACCCTAACCCAAACCCTAACACAACCCTAACCCTAACCCTACCCCTAACCCTAACTCCAAACCCTAACCCTAACCCTAAAACAACCCTAACCCTAACCCTAACCCTAACCCTAACACAACCCTAACCCTAACCCTAACCCTAACCCTAACCCTAACCCTAACCCTAACCCTAACCCCTAACCCTAACCCTAACACAATCCTAACCCTAACCCTACCCCTAACCCTAACTCCAAACCCTAACCCTAATCCTAACACAACCCTAACCCTAACCCTAACCCTAACCCTAACCTTAACGAGAACCCTAACGCTAACACTAACACTAACCCTAACGCTAACCCTAAACCCTAACCCTAACCGTAACCTCCATTATCCACCATTGCCCCATTAAGTGCATTAACCATCATTAACAGACATTAACCACCATAGACCATTATTAAAAACCATTAACCCCTGATGGAGGTTAATGGAGGTTAATGGGGGTTAATGGAGGTTAATGGGGTTTAATGGGGGTTAATGCAATTAATAGGGGTCAGTGGTGGTTTAGGGGGTTAATGGTGGTTAATGAAGGTTAATGGTGGTTAATGGGGATTAATGGAGGTTAATGGAGGTTAATGGGGGTTAATGGGGTTAATGGGGGTTAATGGATATTTATGGCGGTTAGTGGGTTTTAATGGGGTTAATGGTGGTCAATGGTAGCTTATAGGGTTAATGGGGTTTAATGGAATTAATAGTGGTCAATGGGGGTTAATGGGGGTTAATGGGGGTTAATGGCAGTTATTGGGTTTTAATGGGGTTAAACCCCCTAACCCTAACCCTTACCCAACCCTAACCATAACCCTAACCCTAACCCTAACCTGATGGTGGTTAATGCAGTTAGTAGGGGTCAGTGGTGGTTTATGGGGATTAATGGTGGTTAATATATAGTAATGGGTGTTAATGGCAGTTAATGGAGGATAATGGGGGATAATTGTGCTTAATGGCAGTTAATGGCAGTTAATGGGTTTTAATGGGGTTAATGCAGGTCAATGGTGGTTAATAGGGGTAAATGGTTGTTAATAATGGTCTATGGTGGTTAATGGCAGTAAATGATGGTTAATGCAGTTACTCGGGGCAATGGTGGTAATTGGTGGTTAATAGGCTTTAATGGTGGTTTATGGGGGTTTAAGGTGTAAATGGTGGTTAATGATGGTTAATGCAGTTAATGGGGGCATTGGTGGTTAATGGTGGTTAATGGGGTTTAATGGTGGTTTATGGGGGTTTGTGGGGTCAATATAGGTTTATGTTGGTTAATGAAGGTTTATGATGGTTAATGGGGTTAATACAGTTAGTAGGGGTCAGTGGTGGTTTATGGGGGTTAATGGTAGTTAATGGATAGTAATGGGGGTTAATGGCAGTTAATGGAGGATAATGGGGGATAATTGTGGTTAATGGCAGTTAATGGCCATTAATGGGTTTTAATGAGGTCAATGGAGGTCAATGGTGGTTAATAGGGGTTAATAGTTGTTAATAATGGTCTATGGTGGTTAATGGTGGTTAATGATGGTTAATGCAGTTAATGGGGAAATGGTGGTTAATGGTGGTTAATGGAGGTTATGGACAGGATTAGGGTTAGGGTTTAGGGTTTGGGGTTTGGGTTTAGGTTTAGGGGTTACGAGTTAGGTGTTAGGGTTAGGGTTAGGATTAGGGTTGGGTTAGGGTTAGGGTTAGGGTGTTTAACCTCATTGGTGGAGCAGTGGGCTAATGCCTCCTTAAGTAACACCAGCTGCCTGCAATTAGTGCAGGTTTGCATCCCACCAGGCTCAAGGTTGACTCAGCCTTCCATCCTTCTGAGGTAGGTAAAATGAGGACCCAGATTGTTGGGGGCAATTAAGCTGACTTTGTAATAATGCCGCTTGGGGGTGTGTGTGTGAAAGCCCTAATAAGCAGGCATATACATAGAATGAAGGCTACTGCTAAGTTTGTAAAGCCGCCCTGAGTCTTCGGAGAAGGGCGGGATATAAATGGAATTTAAAAAAAAATTAAAACCCAATAACTGCCATTCACCCCTATTAACCACCATTAACCACCATTGACCACTATTAATTCCATTAAACCCCATTAACCCTATAAGCCACCATTGACCTCCATTAACCCCATTAAAACCCATTAACCGCCATTAACAGCTATTAACCACCATTAACCCCATTAACCTCCATTAAACCCCATTAATCCCCATTAACCCCCATTAACCTCCATTAATCCCCATTAACCACCATTAACTTTCATTAACCACCATTAATCCCTTTAACCATCATTGATACCAATTAAGCCCATTAAAACGTATTAATGAACATTAACCTTCGTTAACCATCCCTTAACCCCTTAAACCACCAATGACCCCTATTAACTGCATTAACCCCCATTAAACCCCATTAATCCCCATTAATCACCATTAAACTTCATTAACCACCATTAATCCCCATTAACCATCATTGACCCCAATTAAGCTCATTAATCCAATTAACCCTAACCCTAACCTTTACCCCTAACCCTAACCCTAACCCTAACCCATAAAGTACCATTGACCATCATTAACCCCCATTATCACCATTAACCACCACTGACCCCCATTAACCCCATTAAAACCCATTAAACCCCATTAACCCCATTAACCTCCATTAACCCCCATTAACCTCCATTAACCTCAATTAATCCCCATTAACCACCATTAACCTTCATTAAACATCATTAATCCCCTTTAACCATCATTGACCCCAATTAATCTCATTAATCCAATTAACCCTAACCCTAACCCCTAACCCTAACCCTAACCCCTAACCCTAACCCTAACCCTAACCCCTAACCCTAACCCTAACCCTAACCCCTAACCCTAACCCTAACCCTAACCCTAACCCTAAACCCTAACCCTAACCCTAACCCTAACACAACCCAAACCCTAACCCTAACCCTAACCCCTAACCCTAACCCTAACCCTAACCCTAACCCCTAACCCTAACCCTAACCCTAACCCCTAACCCTAACCCTAACCCAACCCTAACCCTAACCCTAACCCTAACCCTAACCCTTACCCTAACCCTAACCCTAACCCTAACCCATAAACTACCATTGACCATCATTAACCCCCATTATCACCATTAACCACCACTGACCCCCATTAACCCCATTAAAACCCATTAAACCCCATTAACCCCCATTAACCTCCATTAACCCCCATTAACCTCCATTAACCTCAATTAATCCCCATTAACCACCATTAACCTTCATTAACCATCATTAATCCCCTTTAACCATCATTGACCCCAATTAAGCTCATTAACCCAATTAACCCTAACCCTAATCCGAACACTAACCCTAACCCTAACCCCTAACCCTAACCCTAACCCTAACCCTAACCCTAACCCTAACCCTAACCCTAACCCTAACCCTAACCCTAACCCCTAACCCTAACCCTAACCCCTAACCCCTAACCCTAACCCTAACCCTAACCCTAACCCTAACCCTAAACCCTAACCCTAACCCTAACCCTAACCCTAACCCTAACCCTAACCCCTAACCCTAACCCTAACCCTAACCCCTAACCCCTAACCCTAACCCTAACCCTAACACAACCCTAACCCTAACCCTAACCCTAACCGCTAACCCTAACCCTAACACAACCCTAACCCTAACCCTAACCCTAACCCTAAACCCTAACCCTAACCCTAACCCTAACCCTAACCCCTAACCCTAACCCTAAACCTAACCCTAAACCCTAACCCTAACCCTAACCCTAACACAACCCTAACCCTAACCATAACCCTAACCGCTAACCCTAACCCTAACACAACCCTAACCCTAACCCTAACCCTAACCCTAACCCTAACCCTAACCCTAACCCTAACCCCTAACCCAGCCCTAACCCTAACCCTAACTGCTAACCCTAACCCTAACCCAACCCTAACCCTAACCCTAACCCTAACCCTAACCCTAACCCTAACCCTAACCCTAACCTAACCCTAACCCTAACCCTAACCCTAACTCTAAACCCTAACCCTAACCCTAACCCTAACACAACCCGAACCCTAACCCTAACCGCTATCCCTAACCCTAACACAACCCTAACCCTAACCCTAACCCTAACCCTAACCCTAACCCTAATGCGAACCCTAACCCTAACCCTAACCCTAACCCTAACCCCTAACCCTAACCCTAACCCCTAACCCTAACCCTAACCCCTAACCCTAACCCTAACCCTAACCATAAACCCTAACCCTAACCCTAACAGAACCCTAACCCTAACCCTAACCGCTAACCCTAACCCTAACACAACCCTAACCCTAACCCTACCCCTAACCCTAACCCTAACCCCTAACACTAACCCTAACCCTAACCCTAACCCTAACCCTAACCCTAACCCTAACACTAACCGCTATCCCTAACCCTAACACAACCCTAACCCTAACCCTAACCCTAACTCTAACCGAACCCTAACCCTAATCCTAACCCTAACCCTAACCCTAACCCTAACCCCTAACCCTAACCCTAACCCTAACCCCTAACCCTAACCCTAACCCTAACCCTAACCCTAAACCCTAACCCTAACCCTAACACAACCCTAACCCTAACCCTAACCGCTAACCCTAACCCTAACACAACCCTAACCCTAACCCTAACCCTAACCCTAACCCTAACCCTAACCTTAACCGTAACCCCTAACCCTAACCCTAACCCTAACCCTAACCCTAACCCCTAACCCTAATCCTAACCCTAACCCTAACCCTAACCCTAACCCTAACTCTAAATCCTAACCCTAACCCTAACCTGATGGTGGTTAATGCAGTTAGTAGGGGTCATTGGTGGTTTATGGGGGTTAATGGTGGTTAATGGATAGTAATGGGGGTTAATGGCAGTTAATGGCGGATAATGGGGGATAATTGTGGTTAATGGCAGTTAATGGCCGTTAATGGGTTTTAATGGGGTCAATGGAGGTCAATGGTGGTTAATAGGGGTTAATAGTTGTTAATAATGGTCTATGGTGGTTAATGGTGGTTAATGATGGTTAATGCAGTTATTGGGGAAATGGTGGTTAATGGAGGTTATGGACAGGATTAGGGTTAGGGTTTAGGGTTTGGGTTTAAGTTTAGGGGTTACGGGTTAGGGGTTAGGGTTAGGGTTAGGATTAGGGTTGGGTTAGGGTTAGGGTTAGGGTGTTTAACCCCATTGGTGGAGCAGTGGGCTAATGCCTCCTTAAGTAACACCAGCTGCCTGCAATTAGTACAGGTTTGCATCCCACCAGGCTCAAGGTTGACTCAGC
>NC_139518.1:68168974-68318974 GCF_947247035.1 Vipera ursinii
CCCTTTTATGACTTTTGGATTTCAACTCCCAGAATTCCTCAGCCAGTGTGGAAAATACATGCAAAAACGTTACCGACCTTGTCAACCAATGGTTGAAAATTCTAGCTCATACCCATTCTGGAGATTCCTTCTTTTCAATTAATGCACACACGGGAGATATATACCTGCTGGAATACATACAGAATTAAAAAGTATACACACTGAATGAGTACAGGTAGTCCTCGACTTACAAAGGTTCATTTAGTGACCCTTCAAAGTTACAACAGCACTGGAAAAAGTGATTTATGACCATTTTGCACACTTACGACCTTTATAGCATCCCCATGATCATGTGATCAAAATTCAAATGCTTGGCAACTGACTCATACTTATGACCGTTGCTGTGTCCCAGGATCATGTGATCCCCTTTTGCAAACCTCTGACAAGCAAAGTCAATGGGGAAGCCAGATTCACTTAACAACTGTGTTACTAATTTAACAACTGCAATGATTCACTTAACAACTGTGCAAGAATATTCATAAAATGGGGCAAATGTCACTTAACAACTGTCTTGCTTAACAACAGAAATTTTGGGCTCAGTTGTCATCGTACGTTGAGGACTACCTGTAGTAACTAAGTGTAAGGGAAGGTAAAGCATTTCAAAATTAATTCCCATACCAACCTTTCTCTCTTTCACACACACACACACACACCTATCATTCCCCCATGCAGAAATATAATACAGTACCACATACACATGTTACCCTTCCTCCTTCTGTGACAGAAAGTGAGAAAATTTCAGATTTGGAACAGATATAAAGTGGACACAAAGTTCTCCCAAATCTAAAACATTGTGTAGCATATTAAAACATGTTGTTCTACCCCGGCTGAAAACTTGGCATTATGATAAATCATAGCATGTACCTGAGGGTGGATATAAGTGGATTCCTCATGTTGTCCAATAGCACACATTGCCAAGAAGATTAAAAGATATGCTACGTTTAATATCTGCCCTTTGGAACATTATCCAACCCCGTGTATTTGGATCAGGCCCTGCTGCCATTTCTTGTCCTTGAGTTGTGTCTGTGTCTGTGCATTGAATTAGATTGCCCTAAGGTAGCATTATGCTATCATTGTGTCATTGCATTTTATCATTGCTGTTAATTCATTTTTGCCTTGTTGCCTGTTGGTTTTAATCTGATGGTCTGTGTCACAATTGTGAATGGGCGTCTATGGTATATCCAGTGATTAAATAAATAAAATCCATCCAGATATGGACAGCCGATATAATGTCTGCCTTTATTTTCACACTCATAGAGACCTGTGCATTGATTTTCTGCGTAACTGATTATAAGTTACCTTTGGGTATAGTTAGAAATGTGGAAAAGCTGAGGTTTTTTTCCCTTTTTGAAATAAACATACAGACCTAGGAAAAAAGCATTTGAAACGTATTAGTTAAGTGTCTGAACTCCTGAGAAGGTCAAGCTGCAGTGGACTTTTTAATACGCAGAAAGCATCTCTTAGGGTAGCCCTGCTACACAATAGACAGAATTATGGACTGATGGCTCAGAAGTACTCACAGACTGAAAGAACAAAAAACAACAACAACAACAAAGATCTGCCTTTGAGCATGGCTTTTCATTTCATTTGATGGCTTTTTTGTAAAAAAAGAAAGCTGTTACCCATTACTATTGAACTTGCTTGCCACTGAATCCAACTATCTCTTTCAATTAATGCAGGGTTTTGCAACCTTAGCAACTTTAAAATGAGTGGAGTTCAATTCATACCCTGATTTTGCTGTGGGGCCAAATTGGTTCCAAACCAATCCATTCTCAGCCACTCTGGCTGGCGATTCTGAGAATTAAAGCCACAATACCTGGAGGGCACCAATTATCTTCTTTAGCTGCATGCCGTTTTATCTCAAAAAGACTGAATGCATTTTATTTATTTTGTTATATTATAAATATTTATGTTTGCAATGATACTTCTGACAAAAAAAAGCCTCACTTCTCCCATCTGGGACCTACCTCAAATGCTTGCCTTCTGTGGCTTTCCTTGCAAAAATGTCAGCAGAAATTACACATGAATGAAGGCTGCAGCTGACTAAATGATTAACTTGAGAAAAATCAAAACTGCAGGTCACTGTAATATTAATTATCCTCAACATAAAAATAGCACAGTAAAAGAAAAAACTGATTTTTGCTGCTGTTAATTAGATGTATTTATTAATTTAGATTTATATGATCAATCATCGTAGAATAGCGACTTAGGGTCTTATAATATTTAACAACAGTACAAAATATAATATAAAGTACAGCAACATACACAGCCGCCAATATCTTTGACAGATATGTAGCAAATTGTTTGGCTTTTACCTCTACATATTTTTAATGAAGAACTTGGAGGCCATTTGTAGATGCTTACCCAGTGAATATTATTGAATATTGAGATATTAGTAATAGTTTTACTTTATTTCTATACTTGTTAAACATAATCTGGAAGAGTAGTACAGTCCAAGTTTTTGTTAGACAATTTCCCAGAAGTGATTGCTTCCATTCCTGATCTTCTCATTGTACCTATATTTTTTGCTATATTTTTTTATCTGGAAAATTTTTTGTTAAGGATAATTTGAAAAATATATTCACACAGCATCTTTAGATGCATATGAGGAAGCATTCATATATTGTGTCCTGATCTAGATACTGCATTTTACAAAAGAGGGAGGCAAACAAATGTATTCAAATGAGTGTGACAAGCCTTAACCAGTTATGAAAATAAATCACGGGATGTTGTGATTCAAGGTCAGCCTGTGGGTTCGGCAGTTGGGTCGGACGATTCAGAGGAGGAGGAGGAGGGTGTTGGAGAGCCTGCAGAGGACAGCCCTGAGGCTTCGCAGAGCCCTCAGCCAGGCCCCTCTCATCTGGTCACTACGTAGACCCAGCTGTGTGAGCCTGACAGCGTGGATGAAGATGACCCACAGCTGGCCCTGTTCAAGGATGCCCGACGCAGGAGGCAGTCAGTCAGGAGTAAACAGAGGAAGGCAATGGGGCACCTCGGAAGGAGGCAGAGAGAAGCCATGCCTTGAACTAAACTAAAGGGGAATGTGTGAGAGGGCTGGTTTGCTGAAGGCAACCATTTAAATAGCTCCTGTTTCATGGTTCATGTTTTGGTTTAGCTCTGTTTGCTCTGTTTTGTGTCAATAAATTTGGCAGGCTTAGTTCCAGCCTCTTGCCTTTTTGTAAAGGGGTTGTCCCTGCCTTTTCTGCAGGGCCGGTAGTAGGCTGGCACAGAACACGGGAGGCAAATTTAAAGGAAATATAATTTAGTTTTAAAAATACAGTTCAGACAACAATTTGATGCTGTTTTAAGCACCTGATGTTGGAAAGATTTTATTTTTGCCCCTAGAGCAGGGGTATCAAACTGATGGCCCACAGGCCAGATGCGTAACACACAGGCCACTCCCATCCCAGCTCCACAAAGGCAAAAAATGTCACAATAGTCACATGATGCAATCAAGTTTGACACCCCTGCCTTAGAGGATAGAATTAACTCTAATAGGACTTAAAGTGGGATCAACTTTGACTGAACATTAGGATAAGAGTGGGAAAAGTTTAGAATAAATTATCCAACAATGCTAGTGGACTCTAACCTTAGCCATCTTTCTTCTAGATTTTGCTTTCTGATGTTTTCTTGGGAGCTACAAGGTTTTTTCCCCCCAATATTATTACTCCTTTATTTCTGGTAAGCAGTGCGGTGGCCTAGAAGTGAAGACACTCACCTCACACTCAGGAGTTTGAGAGTTCAGTCCTAGGTAGCAACCTGCTGCGAACTCTGCATAGGTGTCAGGAAGGGTACCTGGCCAGTAAACACTCAGCTCCATTCCGTCACCCTGATTCCACCCCGATAAAAAGGGATTGCAGGGTTGCAGAAATAAATAAAAATATATATCTTGATTTCTGGTAAAGGTAAAGGTTCCGCCACACACATGCGTGCTAGTTGTTTCCGACTCTAGGGGCCGGTGCTCATCTCCGTTTCAAAGCCGAAGAGCCAGTGCTTGTCCGAGGATGTCTCCGTGGTCATGTGGGCGGCATGACTAGATGCCAAAGGCGCACGGAACGCTGTTACCTTCCCACCATAGTGGTCCCTATTTTTCTACTTGCTTTCGAACTGCTAGGTTGGCAGAAGCTGGGACAAGTAACAGGCGCTCACTCTGTTATGCGGCACTCGGGATTCGACCCCCCAAGCTGCCAACCTTCTGATCAACAAACTCAGCATCCTAACCCACTGAGCCACCGCATCCCTTCTTGATTTCTGGTAGGATCCTTTAAAATTTGTAAATAATAGTATTGGTAATTTTAAAAGTGTGGGATGCTTAAGCCATAACAGCCAGGTGAAAGCTATAAGAAGATTCGCATTGCGAAAACATTTGAGGAAAAGGGAAGTCCTCTTAATATGATGTCCTTGTTTAATAATGAATAACAGTCTTTCTCATGTTGTGGTTTCTTCCATAGGTGTTGGAAAGCTTTTATCATTTCCATTAACAAAAACAATTTGTGTCAGAGGTTATGGGAACTGTAAGCCCAAAACATCTGGAAAATAGAGGATTGGGAAGACTGAATATCAACTCCCTTTGTACCAATAAAGAAGAATACTGTATTTGTAGCTCAGCTTGGTGCTTTGTGAGCTTAGTTATTTCCTTGCAGACATTTCATTACCCAAACTAGACAACATCATCAGTGCTAATATGAAGTGGGGTTTGCTCTCAGTTTATATTCTGGTAGCTTGCCCTGTCAGTATTGGTGGAGTGGACCTAGAAGTTCTTTGATTAAGTTATTTACTGTTGGCTTGTTTGGCAGTTTCTTGATAGGGGTATTCTTTACTTGATTGTATTCTTTACTGATGTTAATCCTGATGTTAATCTATGCCAGACATGTCAAACACAAGGCCCGGGGGCCAGATCCGGCCCGCAAAGTGGTTTCATGTGGCCCGCAAAACCATCCTGGAAACAGTGAGGGAACGGCCCCCACTGCCATGGCCCTGGCCCAGAGACCCTCCTTCTGCCAGAGACCCTCAGATCTGTCCCACTCCTGCCCAGGCCCCCATAGGCCCCCTTGATGCAAAGGATGTAGAGCTGGCCACGCCCACCCAGCAGGCCATACGCACTCTGGCCACGCCCACCCTGTAGGCCACGCCCACCCGGCCCCCTGAGGGCAACCGCAATGCTGATGCGGCCCTCAATGAAATTGAGTTTGACACCCCTGATCTATGCTCATCTGAGTGCTGATTGCTGTAGAGAGGTGCTTAGGTCTTTTTGCTCTCTTTTTGGCTTGTTGATTATTTCTTTTGCATAGTCTGTAGATATTGTTTATGTCTAGTTGTCTAAATGGCTAATTTATCAGAGTGTACAAATTCCTTGGCATTTTTGAATTTGGCTTTGTCTAGGATGGTCACAATTTCCCAATTGAAACTATGGTTAAGTCTGTACATATTTGTGAAATTAAAGAGTTTTCATCATGTCTTTTGCTAGTTGGTGTTCATGGATGCATTCTGCCAGTCTTCTGTCTGTTTGTCCTATCTAGTGGTTGTTGCAATCACTGCACTGTATCTTATAGATCAGAGGTCCGCAATCTTTTGGGCACCAGGGACTGGTTCTGTGGAGAAAGGTTTTTCCGTGTACCGGAGAGCGCATTGTTTTGTGTGCTGCCTGCATCCCATGGATGGGGCTTTGCTTGTTTGTGCGGACCGGTTGCTGTCATGCTGCAGCCCGATACCAGTCCACAGACCAGGGGTTGGGGACCCCGTTATAGATAACTCCTGTTTTTACTTCTTGGACTGCTGGGTCTTTTGGTTTGCTTAGGATGTCTTGCTTAGGGTGTTTTGAAAGGCTTTAGTTAGCTTCCAAGGATTCCATGCGGTTATAGTAACCAATAGAAAACATCCCAACCAAAGTACCTCTAAGACCACCCCCACCAACCCTGGCAAGGCAAGCCACTACAATATCAACTGAGAGCAAACTCCACTCCATACTAGCATTGATGATGTTTGGGTAATGCAACATCTGCAAGAAAGCAACCAATCTTGGAGAGCACCAAGGACCCCTAACTCTCTTTGTTCCAGGGCAATAGCTCTGCTGCCTCACAATGCAATTTATTTATTTATCAAATTTCAGTACCACTCATGTAACTCTCATTCTGAGATGACAGGCTATGCTGGCTCAGGAATTCTGGGAGTTGAAGTCCACGAATCATAAAAGAGACAAGGTTGCCTACCCCTGCATTAGGCTATGCGCTTGTAGAATGGATCGGATTTACTAACCAGCAAAGAATTTGCCACAGTAACTGCATGAGGTGTGAAAGACCCGGGCTACTTGTTAAGCTCCAGTTAAAATGATTTATTGCTCATGACTACACCCAGGAATCTAGTCAACTTACAGTTAGCACTATTTTGATGCTAGATAAAAGTCAAGGAAATTCAAGAGAGGTTGGATTTAGTCCGCTTGTGACAACATAGAGACTCTAGACCAGGCGTAGGCAGCCTTGGCTCTTTTATGACTCGTGGATTTCAACTCCAAGAATTCCTGAGCCAGCATGGGAGTTGAAATCCACGAGTCATAAAAGAGCCAAGGTTGCCTACCCCTGCTCTAGACTGATTCTTCTTTTGACTCTGCCCCCAGGGTCCGCCACTTCTCCTACATCACAAATGGAAAACTGCCTTAGAATTTACACCATTGCCTCCTGATACAGTATTTTAAAATTCATTGAATAACCAGACTTGGAACACTGAGTATCTAAAGAAGCTTTTGATCTGGAAATATGGCCTTCTGAAATCTCTCTCCCTCAGCTTCAGGTATGAGACACTGACATTGCTGCACGCCAACTGTTGCTCAATAATTACTGCAGAATGTTTCTTCAATGTTAAATACAAGCAGCCATATTTCCTGCTGTCATGTGAAGGGTATATCTCCTGTCAGATATTATCAAGGGATAAAGCAGTATCTTTGAATACATCTGATGAAGTTAGCTGCAACACACAAAAAACATTAAAATATTTATTAAGCAAAAAAGGTGCTAGTAGACTCTTTTTTATTCATTCCATGCATACATTATTTAATAACCAGATTTATAAAGTGACTAACCCAACAGTGTGACTCTTGGCAGTGTGCAGCATAAGCAAAAAGAAAATCCTATAACATTAAAACATGCACAATATATAAAAAATGAAATCCAGAATGTAAACTGTCAACCAAGCAACATAGCATAACAAGGATAAATGAGAGTCTCAGGCTTCCATCTCAATAAAAAATATATTAAATCTATAGAGAACTGCATTTCTTCTCATTCTCAAAATCTTTTTTATGAATTGAACAGATGTCTGGGGGGAGGGAGCATTCTAGTAAGTGTGATAAAGATTAATTTGTTTCAATGACCTCAATTTAACCTGGTTGTGAGAGTGCCATCACTAATTAGGACATTTTTAATTGCTTAAAAAGAGGATGATGGTTTTGATCTGGAGCTTCTACATAGTTACTATCAATATCTCATTTTGTAAAGTAAAGACAAAGTCACCTTCAGCTTAAACTCAGTTTTTAAGGCTTTCTATGTGGGATTTGTTCTTAATTGATCAACCACTTTCCTGTAATCTTCCCTATTGGGGCACATGGTATTTCCTTGGTAGTAATATAGTACTGTAGTGGTTCACCATTGCTTTGCTCTGATCTGGGATTTCTCTAAGATTTTCCAATCTAAATACTGTATATCCAACTCTGCTTTTAGCTTTTTCAAGGTTCAAGTCAGGTTTGGCTACATTCTGCCACCTACTATCGATCATGGGCAATTGGATTCTGATTCTTTTCAGCGGTCCAGAAAATATGCTGAGTCAAATTAGAAGTATGCTTTTGAAAGAAACAATAGAGAATACTGTCTTTTAGAGCAGAAGTCCCCAACCTTTTGGGCACCAGAGACTGGTTATGTGGAGAGAGGTTTTTCCACGGACCAGAGGGAGCATGGTTTTGTGTGCTGCCTGGATCCTGTGGATGGGGTTTCCTTGTTTGTGTGGACCAGTTGCTGCCATGCCACGGCCTGGTACTGGTCCACAGCCCGGGGGTTGGAGACCCCTGTTTTAAAGCCTGGAATTTCCTCTTGCATATGCCCATATCACCTTCCCATATCGTCTAACATGCTTCTTCTATATATCCTTGGATAGGAAAAGCAATCAGGGGAGAGGTGCTTTTCAAAGTTACATCTGCCTTTTGTTTTGCTGTTTGTTTGGCAGGAAATGAGGCCTTGTATATCAAAGCTTTGGGGACTCTGTTGATATCTGGACCACATTTGGGGCGTTGTTTCTGAATATTATAAGGAGGAGAGCATGGGAAAGGGAGATGAAACAAAATTTTGTAGAACAGCTATTCCCTAGATCAAAGAACAGACCATATCCGCCTCCATATACCATCTCCTTATTCATCAAAATACTATTAACTTATAAACATTTATTGCTGAGCAAAAGTCAACACATGCAACACATGTGGTCAAAGAATGTTGAAAATGCACTCCGTACATTTTTGAAGAGTGGAATTTACAATGCGTGGTGTGCATCAAGCATGCCTGAAAAGAAAAAATGAGGGGTAAAAGTCTAAACAATATGTATTATTCCCAGCTTCACACACCCCCCCCCCCTCCATACACACACACACACACACACACAAGAAATTTTAGAAAGTTGCTGCATCAGGTATTTCATATTATGATTTTAAAAAGAGGAAAGAAGCCCATTGCTGAAGAAAACAACGGTGCTCTTCATGTTCTACAATTTACATCAAAAGAGGATGACACTCGGAGCTGAGACAGGCTATTACAAGTTTCCCTGCACAAAAGGCCTCTATTGGGCCTGCAGTTTCTACTTTCTGCCTCAGAAGCACTCATCTTCTGGATTCAGTTGTCGAAGGCTGTTAGCAATCCTCCAGCCACTGAAGGCTACTTTCAAAATAAACTAATTAATCAAAATACAAAAGCCTCTATCCGTGTGAGACTGGGAGTTGAAAATGATCTTATTACGGGTGGGAAGACTTGAAAGAAAGCAAAATGTGCTGAAAAGCCGGAAGGGTTTTTTCAGTGCTCTATTATTAGCAGACAGCAGCTATAATTAATTTCATTTCTTTCAAAATGGAGAGAGAGAGATGTTAGTCCCTCTTCTTTTTGGTGCCAATGACTTTACGGGTATTATATAGTGCCAGGTTATTATTGGAGGAACTGGAGCTCAAATCCTCAATTAGGTCTGCATTTTACTAGATCATATTGATTGAGTTATCAGCTTCTGACTTTACCTGCTTTGAAAGTTTGTTCTAAGAGTAAAATGTTAGAGAAGCAGTGCAATATATTGGTACACCTCGACTTACAACCATTCGTTTAGTCACTGTTTGAAGTTGGCACTGACAAATGTGACTGGTGTTCACATGACCTTCATATGACCATTGCAGCATCCTCATGGTCAGGTGATCAAAATTTCAGAGCGCTTGGCAACTGGCACGTAGTTATGACCATTTCACTGTCCTGGGGTCATGCAATCACCATTCGTAACCTCCCCAGCTGGCTTATGACAAGCAAAGTCAATGAGTGGAGCCAGATTCATTTAATGACCACTTGATCCACTTAACAGCTGCAGTCATTAGCTTAACAAATGTGGCAAAAAAAGATTGGAAAATGAGGCAAAACTCACTTAATGCCTTGCTTAGCAACATAAATTTGGGGATCAATTGTGGTCATAAGTTGAGGATTGCCTATTAGTGTAATAAATAAATACATGCATCGGTGTAATAAATAAATACGTGCCTATGAGAAGTTATTGTATCACAACGTTTCATTTTTCATGCTCACTTTTCTACTCAGCAACACTCTTCAGAGTGCCAGATTCTGACAGCATCGTCTGGAATATTTTCAGTTTTCAGTCGTGAATGAATGCTGTTATGTGCAATTCACTTGTAATCCAGCTTTGAAACATGTTCTGCTTTTTATTCTTTTACACATTTTAGACATTGTTGCTTTCTACCTGAACTCTGACCCTGGCTTCTATTAGCAGAAACTGAAATGGTAATGGATCATTACTAGTCTTTATAAATCACTACACATGACTATCCAAAGCCAACTTTTTTCTTTTCTTTTCTTTTCTTTTCTTTTCTTTTCTTTTCTTTTCTTTTCTTTTCTTTTCTTTTCTTTTCTTTTCTTTTCTTTTCTTTTCTTTTTCTTTTCTTTCTCTTTCCTTCCTTTCTTTCTTTCTCTTTCTTTTCTTTTCTTTTCTTTTCTTTTCTTTTCTTTTCTTTTCTTTTCTTTTCTTTTCTTTTCTTTTCTTTTCTTTTCTTTTCTTTTCTTTTTGATACCTTCAAATCTGTGTTGACTCCTGGTGACTGCCTAGACAAGTGGCTGCAATTTCTTGGCAGTGATTTTCAGAAATGATTTCCCCTTGCTTTCTTGCGAGGGCTGAGAGAAAGTGACTGGCCCAAGGCCACCTACTGCAGCTGGCTTTGTGTCTAAGGCGAAATTAGAACTCATGGTCTCTTGTTTTCTAGCCTAATGCCTTAAGCGCTATACAATCAACCTAGTCCACTGTTTTCACTTCTTTCTTTCCGACAATCAAAACATTCTAAGGTGTTTACAAACAAGGGATGGAGACATACTTTGTTTCTAACAAACTGGTATTCTGAAGCATGTTGCCCCTGATTTGGAGATAACAAAGACTTAAATTTCTAAGATGAATAGCTCTTGGTAGGATCCTTTCAAAGTCAATCAAGTTACTGGCTATTCGATTGCCTTTCATGGTGAGGAATTGCATGAACTAATGATGTGTGGTATGAAAATCTTTGTTCTTTTATCTGTTCTATATTTTCTCTCCCTCAGCTTCATTGGGTTATTCATTCTCTAGTCACGTTCCTGCTGAATCAGCTTTTTACTCTTTCCAGCCGAACAAAGTGTTGGAAAAAATTATATAAAGGGGTTTGGGAATCTATTTGTCCTTCAGCAAAATAATTTTCCAGATTATTTTTTGGTGTTGGTGGAGGGAAAACTACCAAAAGAAAAAGAGATCATATTTGAAAATAGGCCCTACTTCGTATGATGCCTCCGTCCTTTCTCTAAGTTAAGAACTCCCAAATAGTAAAGACTTTTCATGTAAGGTTCCAACTCTCTGATTATTTTTGCTTGTACTCTGAATCTGAATGATCAGTGCTGGAGAACAATACCAGGAGGAGCATCTCTTTCTAACCAAAATGGTACCAAAATAGTGAAAAGTGCATCATCACGTCACAATTGCTAAGCACATTGATTTGTGCTTTAAATTGTAAGCCACCCTGAGTCTTCGGAGACATAAATGGGATTAAAAAAACAACAACAACAATCGAAGCTCTATCCCAGGGGTCTTCAAACTTGGTCCTTTTATGACTTGTGGACTTCAACTCCCAGAATTCCTCAGCCAGGCACACTGGCCGAGGAATTCTGGGAGTTGAAGTCCACAAGTCATAAAAGGACCAAGTCTGTAGACCCCTGCTCTATCTTTTTTTGCTTGGGTTGCAACATTGCTCCTAAGTACATAAGAATGGACTTCAGGTCAAACATTATAATTCCCCACTTGCCCGTCTGTGGATATCTGTAAGGAGTCCTTGCCATCATTTCTTGTCTAGAGAGTTGACATAGGAATTCAGTTAGCTGAATTCATTTTATCGTCACTCATTCAGTACTTATGCTGTGTTTATTGTCACTATTTATATTTTTATATTATTGTATTGACTTGAATGTAATTTTTCTAAAAAAATAATGCATTTAAATTTATTTTCACAATATCCAAACAACTGACTTACTGAAAGGTCTAGATGTACAATAAATAAAATAAAAGACAAACCTTTTTCAGATCTTATTAGCTTTTGGTATGCTTGAAGTGAACAGAAATACAGATCCTGACTGACAAGGGATCATAGTTTCAATTGGGAAAATGTGGCAATCCTAGACCAAGCCAAGTCCAAAAACGCAAGGGAATTTCTAGAAGCCTGGGACTCTGACAGATTAACCATCAATAGACATTAACATCTCTAGAACTATTTATTATTTATTTATTTATTTGTTTGTTTTTATAAACCGCCCTTCTCCCAAGGGACTCGGGGCGGTGTACAGAGTAAGGTAGGTATACAGATTGAACAATAGTGAAAAACAATAGTAAAAACAACTGAGACCCCAAGAGCTATCAGGCCAGGCCGGACTGCTGGAACAGGTAAGTTTTTAAATCGCGCCGGAAGGTGCGGAGGTCGGGGGCCATCCGGATTTCGGTTGGCAAGCAGTTCCAGAGGGCTGGCGCACCCACTGAGAATGCCCTCCCCCTGGGGGCCACCAGCCGACATTCCTTGAGCGGTGGCACCCTGAGGAGGCCCTCTCTGTGGGAGTGCACAGGACGGAGGGGTGTTGACGTTGGCAGAAGGTGCTCCCGTAGGTAGTCCGGACCCATGCCATGTAGGGCTTTGTATGTCATTGTTAGCACCTTGAATTTCACTCGGAAGGCAACCGGAAGCCAGTGCAGCTCACGGAGGAGAGGTGTGATATGGGAGTATCGGGAGGCCCCCAAAAGTGTCCGTGCCGCTGCACTTTGCACCAGTTGAAGCTTCCGAGTGGATCTCAAGGGCAGCCCCATGTAGAGAGCATTACAGTAGTCTAGGCGAGAGGTCACAAGAGCATGGGTGACTGTACGTAAGGCATCCAGGTCCAGATAAGGTCGTAGTTGGCGCACCAGTCGAACCCGGGAGAAGGCCCCCTTGGTCACAGCTCCTATGTGATCTTCCAGGGATAGCTGCGAGTCTAGGAGGACACCCAGGTTGCGGGCCCTATCAACAGGGGGTAATAACTCATCCCCGATGTTAAGGGGTGGAATGATCTGAGTATCCTGGCTTGCTGGTACGTACAGCCATTCAGTCTTGTCCGGGTTGAGTTGAAGCCTGTTCCTCCCCATCCATTTCCGGACCGCTTTCAGGCAGCGGGACATCACGTCGAGGGCATCACTGATGCTGTTTGGAGTTGAGATGAAAAGCTGGGTGTCATCAGCATACTGATGGTACCCTACTCCAAAGCTACGAATGATCTCACCCAGCGGTTTCATGTAGATGTTGAACAGGAGAGGCGAGAGGACCGACCCCTGAGGGACTCCGCAAACGAGAGGCCTCGGGGTCGACCTCTGTCCCCCTGCCAGTACCGACTGCGAGCGACCCTGGAGAAAGGAGGAGAACCACCGCAGAACCGTGCCTCCCACTCCCAGTCCCCTGAGGCGCCGCAGCAAGATACCATGGTCGATGGTATTGAAAGCCGCCGAAAGGTCTAATAAGACTAGGACAGAGGAATGGCCCCTATCCCGGGCTCTCCAGAGATCATTCATCAGAGCGACCAATGCCGTCTCCATGCTGTAGCCCGGCCTGAAGCCCGATTGGCACAGGTCTAGATAAACCGCTTCATCCAGGACCTGAGGAAGTTGATGCGCCACCACGCTCTCAACAACCTTCGCAAGGAAGCGAAGATTGGAGACTGGACGAAAGTTATTCAATGAGGTTGGGTCCAAGGTGGGCTTCTTGAGGAGAGGTCTCACCACCGCCTCCTTCAAGGCGGTGGGGAAGTGACCCTCACTCAGAGAAGCAGAGATGACCGCCAGAAACCAGCCTCGTGTCCCCTCTCGAGCCGCATAAGCCAGCCAGGAAGGGCACGGGTCCAGTAAGCATGTGGAGGAGCTCAACCTCCTCATAATCCTGTCCACTTCCTTCAGAGTCACAGGATCAAATTCCTCCCAGATGACGTTGACAAGACTGTCCATGTCCTGTTCCTCCAACTCTGCCCAGTTGGAGTCCAGGCCGGTTCGAATCCGAGCAATTTTATCCAACAGATATTGACCGAATTCCTCGGCTCAACCCTGTAAGGGCTCCTCCCTCACAATCAGAGACAATCAGCAAGCCAAAAGTAGAGCAAAAAGAACAAAGCACTTCTCTCCACCAGCAAGCAGCCCCCAGATCAGCATAGGTGAACTTCAGGATTAACATCAGACAACAATCAAGTAATCAATAAACTAGGAAAAAACTGCCAAAGAAGCCAACAGTAAACAGCTCAACCAAAAGATCTCTAAGACCGCCCCCACCAACACTGACAGGGCAAGACACCAGAATATAAACTGGCAGCAAACCACACTCCTTACTAGCACTGACTGATGATGTTATCTAGTTTGGGTAATGAAATGGCTGAAAGAAAACAAGCAAGTTCAGAGAGCACCAAGGACCCCTGATGAGGGATCAGGCCAATGGAAGATGATAGCAACAACATATTGGTGCTAGATCAGCTGCAATGAAGAGCCATTGGCTGTCGCCAGAGTTGCTCTGAAATCCTACTCCTAATTGTTGTTCAACGTGGAATAGGAAGGGGGGGGTAGAATCCTACTTTCTCCAGGCTTCCAAAATCTAAGTCTGTCCTTAGCCCGCCTCTGTTGAAAAGCACAGGGTTTGGTCGGGATGTGAAGCCACATCAAATGCTCCTAAAGGTCTTTAATGCGTGATCATCGGTCAGGGTGCCCCATTTTTAACAGACAGGTTTTGTGGAGGCGCATCCACTTTGAATCCCACTGTCGTGCTTCCAAATGGGACATTTGGAAGGATAAAATTTCCTAACTGTGAATATCAATAAATTAAAACTTCGCATGGAGAATCCCAGCCAAATAAGTGAGCCGTTTAAAATTAGCAAGGCATTTGGAACAACTTTCCTTTGCATTTACGAGATAGGAATGTTGTTCGATATAGAGCATAACACCATGTACCACAGCAGAGAGGCAAGAACTTCCTAAAATGGACATCCACAGCTCCTCAGGCAGTTTAGGGGTTTTCCTTCACTCACTACAGCAACCAAACAACAATCCATTCGAAAGAGAAAAGAAAGGTGCAATATTTCAAAAAGCATTATGGCAGTGTTTTAATTAAAAGCAAACAAAAAAGACAGGAACGAGTGCATCCATGTTTAAGGTGGTTTAGCTACCTCCCCCCCTCTTAAATCAGCTCAGTTTGCATGTATTATCTGAAGTTGGAAGACAAATGAAGTGAATCTGGATTGTTATTTATATGAAGGTTTCACTATTTTCATTCTTCTTTTTTAACGCTTACAAGAACCATTCCTGTCTCTATTTATAAACATTCAGATATCGCAAGCCCAATGCAATTGTGACACAAACAAGTATGTTGAAAGATTTTGATTTGTTATGGAGAAGGAGGATTTAAAATCTAAAAATCTGGATGCTAAGGAGGAGCCATTTAAATTTGGTGAAGAAAAAGCTTTACCCAATATATAGACTTTGCTTATACTTGGTTCCTGATACTCTTCTCAGTCTCCACAGCTAAAATAATTTCTTGTAAAGATGGCCCAAGCATTTGATACAGTGCCTCAGACAGGGGACTTTGGATATCGTGAAGAAAGAGGTTCAAACTGGCAAGTATTTAATTTGCTATTATTCATTTTTGCTGTCAGAATTTTCTGGCTGTAGAAAAGATGAATGGAAGATTAGAAAAATGAATATCTTCCACTTATCCCAATGCATACTGGAACTCATCAGAGTGTTAGTGTTTATCAGCAATCATCTTTCTCCATCAAAATACAAAGTTAGCTACCAACTGCCTTTTTGCTAGAGTTTAGAATCTTTGTCTTACACAACCACACTGATAATTAAGATTTTTAGGTCAAGATATGGGGCACTAAGGGATGTGGTGGCTCAGTGGGTTAGGATGCTGAGCCTGTCGATCAAAAGGTCGGCAGTTTGGCGGGTCAAATCCCGAGTGCCGCGTAACAGAGTGAGCGCCTGTTACTCGTCCCAGCTTCTGCCAACCTAGCAGTTCGAAAGCACGTAAAAATGCAAGTAGAAATATAGGGACCACTACGGTGGGAAGGTAACAGTGTTCCGTGCGCCTTTGGCATCTAGTCCTGCTGGCCACATGACCACGGAGACGTCCTCGGACAAGCGCTGGCTTTTCGGCTTTGAAACGGAGATGAGCACCGGCCCCTAGAGTCGGAAATGACTAGCACGCATGTGCGGGGGAACCTTTACCTTTACCTTTTTATGGGGCACTAGAGAGTCACTATGACATCCTTATCCCTATAACTTTTTACTTAAACAAATGGATACACTTTAAAATTAACTGTTTACTTGAACGTGAAAGAGAGCTGGAATCTGTACTGGAGTAAGGGATCAGGCATTCTAATTCCATTGCACCCATGGGATCAAAGTTCCTATAAAAGAGCCTTGGTGGAGCAGTGGGCTAATGCCTCCTTAAGTAACACCAGCTGCCTGCAATTAGTGCAGGTTCGCATCCCACCAGGCTCAAGGTTGACTCAGCCTTCCATCCTTCCGAGGTAGGTAAAATGAGGACCCAGATTGTTGGGGGCAATTAAACTGACTTTGTAATAATGCCGCTTGGGGGTGTGTGTGTGAAAGCCCTAATAAGCAGGCATATACATAGAATGAAGGCTACTGCTAAGCTTGTAAGCCGCCCTGAGTCTTCGGAGAAGGGCGGGATATAAATGGAATTAAAATAAAAAATAAAT
The DNA here is from genome assembly GCF_947247035.1 of Vipera ursinii. Taxonomy (NCBI): domain Eukaryota; kingdom Metazoa; phylum Chordata; class Lepidosauria; order Squamata; family Viperidae; genus Vipera; species Vipera ursinii. The sequence continues at coordinate 68,185,540 of NC_139518.1, forward strand.
AAAAAAATAAATAAAAGAGTGACAGTAGAAATAATCTAAACCCACTGTGCTCATGGTCCCCTTCCGATATGCTTGCTATTTCTCTGCTTCAAGTAACTTGTTACATTAAAAAATGAGGAGAGTTTTGCTTGTTTAATTCCAGCAATATTTCCCAAAGATTTCTTAGAAAATGAACATAATGGGCTCATCTACCAAGAAAGGGACAAAGGTCAGCATAGATAGCTTATTCCATGGGATCATTTTTTCAATACCCGTATGGCTAAAACATGTGGCTTGGTAGGGATTCATTGGAATTCTGCCTACGCTAATCTGATTTTTAAATGTTTAAATGTTCTATTTCATTCCTTTTTTTTCTTCTTCTTCTTCCTTAGACCTATTGATCTGTTTTGATCTGTTTTCATTATAATATAAATTATTATTAATCATAATAACAGTCACTTAAGTAAAATGCCAAGGAACAAATGTTTATATAACTATGCATATTCTGAGCTACAGTCTGCATTTCTTCCACTCAACAGTTATAAACTGTAACATTGCTAATAGCCTCTTTTTTCTTGGAAGAGGGTGCTGAGGGGGTCATTATAGCAACCTTCTGCTTTGACATATGAGTTGTCGCCCATCTATTTTAAGACAAGGTATTGTCTTAAAATACATGGTTGCTATCAGAAGTCGTTTGTTTAAGGACTGCAGGTTTGTTTACTACAAAGAAGAAGAAAGAAAAGTTGTCTTGGACAGGATCTAGTAAACAAAGCAAATGTTAATCTTGTCCCTGTCAGGTCCCATTGTCTAACTCTGGAATTTTGGAATTTGTTCAGATTTTTGTCAGATGCAATCAGGCTGATGTAAAGCAACACCCAATCTTCACGTCTCCAGCTTGGCACTGAATATCTTACTACTGAACAGAATGGGAAGCAGTATATAAATCCACTCAGACATACATATAGGCCACCTGGTACAATAGTCAAGTTTGTCTTGTACTCCATAGGCCTCACCTACTTTTTCTTGGCCAAGAGTTATCACTTACTTCAATGTCTGAACTACTTTCATAGAATACCGTTGCGTGGAGCTTATTGGCCCTGATGGCACACATTCCTTAATGCTTCGGTTGCAAAACAGTGAAAAAACATAGCCTGTGGACTGTCTTTGTTTGAAAATATTATTTTAGGAGTGGTACGAATATTGTGTATATTGCAGTTAATCCCCAGTAATTATTTCATTTAACAGGACATTATTCAATGCCAATGTCATCAATGAACATTAGTTGATGTGTGTGAACATATGCATTCACTCTAAGAACTTCAACTTTTAGGCTTTGAAAGAAAAAAGAGGGAGGGATGAATTGAACTTAGCAACACATATTTTGAAGATTAATTTAACTTAGAATTTAACTTAGCAAAGGGTAAGCATGATTAAAAGATATTTCGTGCTACCCTCTCATACAAATGGAATATTTCTCTTATGACCAAATCCACTAGAACAAAAATGGCCTTGCTTTTACACTACAGTAAAAGCAAGGCCATTCTATCTTTCTGAAACTCATAAATCCTACTATGTCTGACTACATATACAGAATTTGCCTCATTTAAAAAAATCTAATCAGATTATTGATTTATTTTGTTTGATTTGTCCTACACTGTGGAGTCCTTGGTGCTCTCTGTTGCACCGGAGTCCTTGGTATGCTGATGATGTTACCTAGTCAGGCAATGAAATGTGTGCAAGCCAACAACCAGGCTCAGAGCAGAATGGGACAACTCACCATGGGACAATTCACCATGGCCAACTTGCCATGTGACAATTCACCATGAGACAATTTAACAATTCAATTTAATTACCGTATTAAAAATTTTAAAAAATGTCATTCACATTTCATTTGTCCCTCCTTTAGCATCCTTTCTTTAATGATTCTATTCCACCATCTTTAATATTAGTGTAACTCTTGTCCCACAGCAAGTTGTCCCACGGTGAGTTGGCTGTAGCAAGTTATCCCACCATGAGTTGGCCATGGCAAGTTGGTTGTGGTGAGTTGGACATGGTAAGTTGGCCATGGCAAGTTGGATGTGGCGAACTGTCAAGACTCCACTACAATCCTGAGCTACAGTTATTCTCTTCTATTCCCAGCAATGGCTCTCCAAATTTCTCCAAATCATAGAAAATAAAACAAAAACAGGTCTTAGTACAAAAATGCAAGTATGATGTAATAAATATATTGGGACACTTTTTGGACGAATCCCATGACTGGACAATAGCAATTAGAGGGCACAAGGTGTTCAAAAAATAAAGCACTAGAAAGGAACAAGGAGTTGAATTTTACCTTAAAATATTCATTCCTACTCAGAAATGCAAATGAATGAACTTGGCAAAACTATGGAGAACATCTGGGTTAATATAAATGTAGGAATAAATATCAGTGCCATTATACTGACCACCCATCTAAGAACATGTGGAAGCTGTCTTGCAAAAGTAAAATGGCTGTCTTTCAGAGAAGTAAGAAGTCATCATGATGGGAGGTTTTAATTATCCCAACTTCAAGATGGGTTTGGGGAAAATTTCTTTTTCTTTTCATTAGCTTTATTGATTTTCAAAAATGAAAGATTAAAAGATAGATAGATAGACAAGAGAAAAAAGGTTTGAAAAACAAATACACACACACACACACACACACACACACACACACAAATAGAAGATAGAAGTGGGCAGGAACAGTCATCCAGTGGCCCCCAAAATTTGATTTGAATCTGGATCTTTCTGACCCAACCCCTACATATTAATCATCAGACCACAGTTGCTGATTCCAGTTACTTAGTTGTATGGAACGTTTAATGAGAACTTAGTTTCTCAATTCAATAAAGTGTGTATAACTCTACCATTTGTGCAATATTGTACCTCAAATCAAACATAAAATATTATTCATCTGGAAGGATTAAATTGCAATCTTCATCATTTCCATTTGGCAGAGCTCAGTTGCCTAAGGACAATAGGAATCATAATCTGATCCATTAGGAAGACTGCAGATTCAAAGGTGGGGGGGTTACCTTTGAGGAACAATCAGATACATTCTCTTTCTATTTTTCCTGGAGAGCAGTTATTTCCAAACTAAGCTGCATGTTTCTGATGTGCATTTCCAGCTAACTTGTTGCTTAATGTGATGCCTCCCCTGCAGCTGTTTCTGTTTCTGAATGTAATGTTGATGATAAACCCAGGCAATAGGAGAGAGTTTGACCACAACTTGAATATAAGCAGATCCAGAATTTCATAACATGCCATAAAGAGGATTTATGAGATAATGGGCACACAACACTAAATCTCTCAGCTTGGAAATGTGTCAAAGCAGTGAAAGCTTAATCAGCCGAAGAGGGCTTCTTGCTCTGTTTTTCCCACCATATTTGTTCATTTGTTTTCCAGCCACATCACTTTGCAAAGCCCCAGTTTACGTATCTCTGACTCTGGGAAATGCTAAATCCAAAATCAAACTGTTCATAAAGTTGTTTTATTGATTCTAATCAGATGTTTAGACAGCAAAACTGCAACCCGTGGTGATGTTATTCATCAAGGAATGTTCCTGCAATTGTCCTGTAAACCCACTGAAATATGGATTTGTTGTCATTTCAATAGTATTCCAAGAAGAGAATGATTTGTAGCAACAATTGCTAGCTATTTCAGAACAAAATATAGATTGGGAAAAATATCTCTCTGCAGGAAATTAGATGTTTATTTCCTGCCCACCCCACTTTTCCTTTGAAAATATTTTTCCAGCAAGAGTGGCAGTTGCTCTTTTTATGACCAAAGTAGTTTTTGTCAAGAAAGAGGTGGTATCTTGATGTTTATGCTCACAAACCAAACAAAATTATTTGAATTGGAAGCAAACAACCTGCGACTAACCTGAACTCCTGCTTTTAAGGGGTCAGGAAAGGGAGAAGCAATGATTCATTACTCCAAGATGGAATCGTACGACATCAAGAGCAGAGATTTCACTTTAAAAAAAAAGAGGGGCGTTTAAAATCTTGTCATTTCGGTTATACTGTAAATCAGAAGAAAACCTAAAAGTAATTTAAATTAAATTGTGGAGAAGCATTAAAAATGATGGGGCTTAACTAAAATCAAATTAACTCAAGTAGGATAATATAATTAATTCAAATGAACTGAATTTACAAAAGTTTATAATAAACAACTTTAATTAATACAGAAGGAAATGTAACAAGCTGGAGATTTTCCTTACTGGAACTATAAAGATGGATTTTTTTCCTAAAAAAAAATATCTAAGCTAGCCTATCCTAACCTCATGTCCTCCAGAAGGTTTCGTTTCAGATAGAGTTATTTTGAGCCAATTGTAACCAAGGACTGTGGGAATAGTGGCAGTGATCAGCATGAGAAGGTAATGTAATTGCCAAAATGACTTCAATTAAAAGTAGTTTTCTTGGCAACCATGTGAAGTGTTTTCCATTGGGGAGTTTAGGGATTTTTTTAAACTTCCTATTCTAGCCAACAATTGTTCTATCAAAACACTAGGTCTTATACCACTCAGCCATTTTTTAAATGTTGGTGCATGTAATCTCTTGTGATCAGAATGACTTATCTATAAATTTCACCTGGAATAAGAAAATCCAGAATGGGAATATAGGAAGGTCTAATGCATTCACAAAGATTGATTTGCACATTTTAATGAATATTTTTATTATTTTTAATGAATATTTTACAAACAAATTTATTTATTTATTTTATTTGGATTTATATACCGCCCTTCTCCCGAAGGACTCGGGGTGGTGTACAGGGCAGTTAAAACACAATATACAAAGTTAAAAATAAATTAAATTAAATTAGCCCCAACAAATAAATCACATTATAAAAATTTAAAATTCCAATCCCTCAGTCCAGGCCGGCAAGCTCAAATAACCAAGTTTTCAGGTTGCGGCGAAAGGAGCGAAGGTCAGGAGCCTTCCGGAGCTCAACAGGGAGCTGGTTCCAGAGGGCAGGTGCGCCCACGGAGAATGCTCTCCCTTTGGGGGCTGCCAGTTGGCATTCCCTGGCCGACGGCACCCTGAGGAGGCGCTCTCTGTGGGAGCGCACAGGACGATGGGAAGTTAACGCCGGCAGAAGGTTCTCCTGTAAATAATCTGGACCCATGCCATCTAAAAGTAGAGTGCTTCCTATTGATTGTACTCATAATTGTACGTGAAGCATACCAGTTTTATCATGGGTTTTATATGGTTGGAGCACATCCTTTTTTGACATTTCTTGAACAGTAAACGGAGGGATTAGATTAGCATAGAGCAGGGGTAGGCAACCTCGGCTCTTTTATGACTCATGGACTTCAACTCCCAGAATTCCTGAGTCAGCTATGCTGACGAATTCTGGAAGTTGAAGTCCATGAGTCATAAAAGAGCCGAGGTTGCCTACCCCTGGCATAGAGTATTGCTAAAGATTACTCGCAAAGACATTGATAGGAGCAGGAAATAGATGAAAAATCAAAAGCTATTAGAAGTAGAATCAGAACAGAGCTGGAAGGAAACTTAGAGGTCTTGTAGTCTAACCCCTGCTTACGCAGGAGACCCTATACTATTTCAGACAAGTAACTGTCTAGTCTCTCGGTAGTTAATTGTCCTCACTATTAAATGTCATTTTGTTGGATAGAGCCCATTGTTCAGGTCTGTCAAGATCTTTTTGGATCTTGAGCTTGTCTTCTGGGGTGTTGGCTATTCCTGCCAGCTTAGTGTCATCTGAAAATGTGATGAGTTCCCCTTCTATTCCCTCATCTAAATAATGTATGAAGTTATTGAAGAGTACAGGGCCTACTCTGAGCTATTCTGAAGAAACATGGGTAGACCATAAAAGACAAATCTAAGCCAAACTTTATCTTTTTGAAAAACGATAATTTAAAACCAGCAGATGTTGCCACTGCTTCTCTCAGCCAGGTTCAACTGGGGTTAATATACAGTTTGTCAAATGTCGCATGAGTTCTGTATATATATACCAGACCATCCTTCTCTAACCAAGTGTTTCCTGATGTATTGAGACCAATGTAATTCCAGTCAACTGGAAAGCACCAGGTTGGGAAAGGGTGCATTCTTCTTCAATTTATAAAATTTGTTGAAAGAAAATATTGTACTGTATTATTCAGGTTCCCCCAAAACTGTACAGGATTTCAGTTCCACAGGACCTTCACAATACAGCACATCCTGTGAATAGGATTTTTTTTCCCCAGGAGCCATCAGCTCAGTCTTAATACTCCCTTCCTGCTTTTCTTTGCTTTGTCAATCAAGACCTTACAGACTTTTTTGAAAAGATGCTGTAATACAGTGTCCATGCCTATCACAAAGTCAGCTTTTCTGAAATAGTGCATCTCTATATTTTTCAGATTCAGTGATTTATGTGCTCTGCAACAAATAATAAAACAAGGCGTGATCCAATCCCCGGTGGCTAGAATGGATAGGAAAGTTTTAGGAAAATGTAAGTACTATCTATTAAGTGTTTTGCTCTTAAGCTTATCACTGTCAACAAAGCATTACGGATCTTAAATTTTAGTATTGCAATTTGCAAATGATAGCTTCCTGACTACTTTCCAACTGGAAAATTTAGCAAAACTGTTTAATGGTATATTAAAATATGGTATATTCCAATATTCTTGGAACTCTCCAGGCTATATGTCCCAGCTCACTTTTCTCTTAAAAAATGAAATGAGAAAGAAGGGGATGGCGTGGAAAGCATGTCTCAACTTCCAGAACTGTATTTATTTAATATAATGCCTTCGGGTGTCACATAGGATATACCTAGCTGAAAGATTGGGGGGGTGGGTATTTTCCCCCCAAAATAAGTATATTTGATAGTCCATGTCTTTTGTCAATACTCCAGGTCTCCCTTGTAGTTATTTTGTGAATATGACCACTTCAGAATTCTAAAGATTGACCAGTCCTAATTTCCAACTAATCCAAACATTCTTGAGCAAAAGGTCATAATAAATATTTATCTGCTATTAGAACGTATCCTAATTGGAGCAGTTAAAACTTTTCCCTGCTTATTGATTAATTTTATAAACATTATACTTTATTATCAGATCCTATCTACTCATACCTATTGGGACTGTCAACAAATCAGATTTTATATAAATGGTCCTACAGGAAAGTAAGAATTGCCTTTATGTTTTAAGAAGTAAAACTGATGTTATAGCTCCAATGTACATTGCTGTTTGGTCATATACTATACAGAAAGAGAGAGAGAGAGAGAAAGAGAAACCCCACACAGAGAATCATATTTGCATCATGAATCATATTTGTATCTACCTCAATTTTTGTAGATTTTAGGGTTCTAGCAAAAACAAAAAAGATCCTGGAAAATTGTTTTCCCCAGGACTAATCTATTTTTTACATTATTGAAGGCAGGGGGACTTCAGACCTGGCCCTTTTATGACTTGTGGAGTTCAATTCCCAGAATTCCTTAGACAGACACGCTGGCTGAGGAATTCTGGGAGTTGAAGTCCAGAAGTCATAAAAGGGCCAAGTTTGAAGACCCCTGGTTTAAGGGATTGTGTCCTCTCTAAAGAAGAGATATGTCACCTTTTTTCAGATTTGGGGGCTGTGTTGATTAATATAAGAGGATATACATGTGTACCACACTTATTGTATATTCATTTGTATCCCACCTTTATTATTTTTACAAATAACTGAAGGCAAACATATCCCACATACCTTCCTCCTCCTATTTTCCCCACAACAATCCTTGAAGTGAGTTGGGCTGAAAGAGAATGACTACCGGTAGCCTAAGGTCATTCAGCTGGCTTTCAAGTTTAAGGTGGGACTATAACTCATGATCTCCTGCTTTGTAGCCTGGTGCCTTAACCACTAGACCAGACCCACCTATTTGAAATGGCTGGTCTGGCCTGACGGGGGATTATGGGTTTTAATTTGTCGTTTTATATTTGTATTACTGTTTTTAACTGGGCATGGGTTTAATCTTTTTTAATTTTTGTATTGTCTTTTTTATATATGCCCTGTGAACCGCCCTGAGTCCCTACCAAGGAGAAGGGCGGTATACAAATTAAATAAAACTTAAACTTAACTTAAACTTTTCGTATATCATTCCCATTTCTTCTTAGACCAAACTCCCCCCGCCACTTTTGAGTGAGTCACATGGAAGAAGAAAGTTATGTTCCTGCCCTGCTTTGACTACTAACCTAGGCTAGAAATATAGAGCTCACCAGTGTTTGGTTTGAAAAGTTATTTATATCTGATAGTTCCAGTCAAATAGTCCCTGATGTTTAACACCCAGTTTAATAAAACTAGGTAAATTAGAAATTAATTCTGTAACTTGGGGAGGGAGGGAGGGAGGGAGGGAGGGCAGAAGATGGAAAATTGGGGAGATAATTAGCTGCTGTATTTGTTACACTGTACTTTCCGCTGCATTTATTTTTGAAATCCACTAGAGGGTAGAAGGAAATTAATCATTCTCATTAAGGTAGTTTTCCAGCTGCTTTTCAAGTACAATGGTTGAATGCAAGGTGAACTAGCTTTTTAAAAAAGTTAATCCTGAACAAATATCATTTAGAATTAGGAGTTTGTGAAAATTATCCTGCTGAAAACAAGATTGCCCTAAGTACACAAAAGACTAATTTTCAGAGATGGAAATCCAGAAAAACAAGACAGTTGGTTTGGTAGGTCAACAAATGGAAGATTACCAAACTGATGCTGCAGATGTGCTTTGAAATCTGATTTTTAGCACTCTGCCTGAGAACTACTGCACGCCATCTTGAATTGCTACACATTAAAAAAAACATACACAAAACCAGACCTGTTTTCAAAAAGAGTTTGGGCACTCCTTATTCTGCCTGTTGAGTTTGTACCCTGTGCCGCATCATTTCCTAGTTCTACATGATAGTGCAACTACTCTTTAGGCCTCGGTGGGAGGAGAGAGTGAACCCCATCTTTGGCCTCAAGATCTTCATAAGAAACTCATTGCTTGTAGCTGCTTAATGAGTTATAAGGAAATGTGATTACATGTAGAGTACCTGCCTCTAGTCAAGACAGAAAATTAAACAGGGTAAGACCTGGAAAGGAGACTACCAGGGGATCCAGGGTTGCAGGCTAGACTGGAAAGTTTAAAAGCAAAGAACCCATCCTTCCCTCTGACGAGGTATGAATGTGAGCGATAGTTTCTGCACAAGAGCGAGAGGAAGAAGGTTGACTCTTTATGGTGCTGAAGAAGGCTGTTTTGCATTCCTTGATCAGCCACAAGAAAACAGCACACTATTAGAGAAACTGAGTCATAGTTATCATGTATCACACTTGGGGCACATCACAATGGCTGATGCATCTATGGAAAATATATTAATGGTACATGATGTGACTGGAAAGAGAAAAAGAGGCTGACAGCACACAAGGTGGATAGGCAGCCTGCTGAAAGCCACACACACAAAAAAGCATTTTAATGCAGTGAGAGACAAGACAGCTTGGAAAGCAGTTAGCCATAAAGTCACCAAGAGTCACCTGCAACTTGACAAAGCATAACAACATTGATGCACATAACCACACTGAAACACTTCTCTAGGAGCTTCCACTTCCAACTTTTCCTGCCTGCTTAAATGCTTAGAGTGATTCAGGTTTACTTACAGATATGCCTATGGAAACAGACACCACAAAAATACTAGAATTCTACTTTACATGCATGTGGGGACAAGAGAGAAAGTCTTTGAAATGGCTGCCCGTTTCTTCTGGAAGATGTGGCTGCTTTCATGCTTTAAGGAAGGATGCTTCAGTCAAGCTAATACTCTTTGCAAAATACTGCTTTTAACTATCTTGCACAGCCTTAATAAATGCTACTAAACTCTATCAGTATTTCTCTTTGTAAATGATAAAATCAGGAAGAGAGTAAACAAAGAATTGCAATGCAATCAAAACTCTTTTGAATGTATGTACAAATATACAAAAGGAGTAGAACTTTTATCATAACATTCTTCCATCTTACCAGTTTTGGCCACCATTATCTCACAGAAGCGGCTACTAAACACACTACATTTTGGTAAAAACATTCCCATTCAATTATCTGGATACACACATGCAAGTTGAAACCCTTTTTCTGAAAGTATGAGCACACAAGAACAATTACTTACTGGATGTGCAAGCACAGTATATATTTCTGATCAATTGTGTGGGAAGATTCAGAATCATCTGTTTCTTTCTAGACATGATATTTCAGCTGACTCAAGGTAAGTAGGAGAAACAAGATAGCCTTTGAAAAGGGGAGAAATGAAGAATCTTGCAAATGCACAGTTGCAGTTGGTCCCTTGCCAATGGCTTTAAGAAGAAATGACAGGCTCATATAGCATATGCTCACAAGAACATTATTTTGGAGTTGATCTCAGAAGCCATATTGAACAACTGAGATAAATAAAAAAGTAGATTAATGAAGACTTGATTATTACTGAAAAGCAATTACATTCCTTGTATTATTGTTATAATGAGAATCATAATCGCAGGGCAATGCAATGGAATACCTCGACTATTTTATCTCTTTGTGAATTCAAATATCGATTGAGGACACCTGAGAAGGCCACATAAAATTGTGTACTCTAATATTCAGAGATAATTGACCTATTTTTTTTAAAAAAAAGATAAACTGGGACAGGAACAAAGAAGGCAACAAAATGATCAGGGGACTAGAAACTTGATCCTGTGAGAAAAGAGCTGAAAATGGCTACACAGATGAAGGACAAGAGCAGTGGAACAAAAGAACTAGAACAAAAGATGATTTACAAACTTATCTAACACGTAGGTGGATTCTCTAGTTGAATGCTCACAAAAGCTTCATAAAAGTAACAGCAATTAAGCAGAATACTCCATTATGTAAGCAAATGCCAGCTCTAGAGATGTACTAAGCTCACCAACTTGGATACCAGTAACTACTAAAGGACTGGAGGATTTGCTTCTGGAAACTGCCAAACCTCTGCAGGAACAGCAGGGTACAGAGGGGAAAAGCACAGTCATTGATGAGTTTTGTACCTTCCTAGTAGATTCCATTCTGTCAAATATATTGAAATAGGTACCATATAATATTTGTAGGGAATTCTTTAATTTGAATTTCTGCATTGGGTAGGGCAACAGACAGTAGCATCTGGAGAGGGATGATCAAAGTGCATTTAAAGATGGAATTGGGGCCAGTTTAGAAAAATGCAACCCCATCCAAGACCAAGTTGAAAACTCCTCAGATAACTCCCGAAGGCCCTAGTAAGCCTAACCACTTAGTCTTATCAGAAGGGTGCTCAGGAAGTGCTTCATTCTGAGAAGCATTGAGGGAATTATGGACTGCTTGAAGGATAGCAAAATCCGCATACATTGCCTTCTTGAGGGCAGCCACTCTGCATGTAACAAATCAATCTGCGTGTACCCGCAGTGGAGCAGCTGACTCAGAGACTGCCTAACAGCTTTTCTATCCCACCAACGTCCTCTATTCCATCTGTTGTCATAGATTTGCAATGTAACCTGGTTGGTCTGTAAACTGAGATTATAAAGGTCACCTCTAGAACTATCAGTAAACCACCAGAAAGCATTTTCGCTTGCATGATGCCATGCATTTCCATTGGCCGTCCTGTATGGCAAGTACAACAAGACTCCACTGTCTGAAAGATTCTGCCCCTGTGGCTCAGGAGAGGTGGAGACCATTGGACACATACTCCTTCGATGCTCCTTCTACAGAGCCATTCGGAAAAACTATGTCTTCCCCATTTTTGATAGGTATCCGGGTCATTTGGAAAATATTTATCTCCAGTGGCTGTTTAAGGATGAGCAGGCAGAGATCACGGCACAGGTGGCCAGATTCTGTGCAGCAGCATTGGGGATTCACCAGAAACATAAATAATCATTGTAGATCTTTTTAATAATCTTTTATAATTGATTTTATTAAGTGTTTTATCCAGTTTTAGACTATACTCATTGTATTTTTATTGTCAGGTCAGTATGATTCAGTTTTCTGAAGATAGCTTGTTTTTGATATACTGCCTGTAAAACTAGCCAGACCTTGGTTTCCCATTGATTGCATCATGGATTGTGATGCATTGCTATGTCCTCTTGTGATGGTTTTGTTTAGTTTTGTTTTATTTGGATGTATGATTTATGTGTGGCCTTTGGCTGTAATAAATATATTACTACTTATCAGGAGGGAACTTCAGTATGATCCTCCCTGTACAGACCTGACAAAAAGTAATATTGTGCTGTCATGATACAAAGCCACACCTTTTAGATGTGTTGCGCACATGTTGAAAAGCAGGGGAGCTTCTGTCATATCATCACACTACTGTCATTTTGATGAAAGCAACAGTAGGCTACGGATGCCCATAGAATCAAATTTCCTGGGTTGAATAGCACTTTCTTACTCAAAGATTCTGACTACAATATTTAAGTCTTTCCCCACAATTAAGCATTTCATGTCACACACACATTATCAGGATGTGACATCTCAAAAATTGTGATATAATTAAGTTCTCATTAAAGGAAAGATCCTCCCTAATGACCGAATACTTACCGTAAATATTTAGAGCAATTTTAAAACTCGAAAACAGCATAATAATGCAGTCAATTACAAATAGACTATAGACTAAAATGGCTATCCTCTTAAAATGCATTTAAACACCGAACTTCCCCGTGTTTTCTTAAGTTTGTTAATGAAAAGCAGTAAATGTCAAACACGAAGTGCTGGATATCTAGAGTGGAAGAAGAATCTGCCTGGACACTTTTGAAAGGATTCTGGAAAGCAGCAAAACTGGAAAATATTGTGATATGTTAATAGGGCCAAAAAAAATGGATGACCATCTGATTCCAGCAAAAAGCTGTTTTTTTTAATACGCTCACTGAGATGTTTTCTAGAACATGAGTTCTGGAAATATGTTTATTAAATATTTACTTTAGTTTTAAAAAGCCCCACAGATAGTCCTCATGTTAGAGTACTGGAAGTTTAGAAATACAAATAAAACAGAATTACAAAACATTTCAAAGAGTTTGAAAATATAAATAAAACATTTCTTATTAAGGTTGTGCTTTTTGGATTTCAGCAGTGATTGCTAACGTGACCAACTTTTCAAACAAATGTTTTATAATGGAAAGCCTGTCCACATTTTTAAAAGATACTGGAAAATGTCTTGTTTAGCAATCAAAGTTCAACAGTATGTGTGTGTGTGTGTGTGTGTGTGTGTGTGTGTGTGTGTGTGTGTGAAAATGCTTGTTAACTATTTAGATTACCTTGCTAATCTAAATTGTTAACAAGCATTTACACATATCTCCCTTGCTTCTCAGCTAACAAAGTGAGATAGAGCTTGCGGCCTAGAGGTTAAAACAACTGCCTAATGTGGTTCGAATCTCAGAAGGGTATCGCTGACTGATGAAAACAAATAAGTTTGAAATGCATATCAGTCTCCCTTTAATTCTTTGTTAGCAATCTAAAATTTACACACACACACACACACACACACACACATATATATATATATATACTGCTCAAAAAAATAAAGGGAACACTTAACACAACGTACTGCATTTAATAGTAGGATGTTTTATCTTGTGTTCCCTTTATTTTTTTGAGTGTGTGTGTGTGTGTGTGTAAATTTTTTGGATTGGTAACAAAGAATTAAATCATTACACAAATAATGATTTGTCACAGTTGTACCATTTGGGCTCTTTGTGACTACAACTATCTACAACTATCTACAACTATCACAGTATCCTAGAGCCACATGGTCACCATTTGCATGCTTCCCAACCAGCTTGTGAGAAGCAGAATCAATGAGAATGCAGAAGTAAAATTGCAACTTGATTCATTTAATGACCACAGTTTAACTGAATAGGAAGTGATATCTTAAGTCCATCACAGTCACACATTTTTCTACTTTGCGACTGCAGTGTTTATCAATGGAGTTGCGGGTCCCAATTGTGGTCACTACCTGTATTTGCAAACATAAACATGTTAGGTAATGGCTGTTTGCTGGGCAGATGTACAGCATAACTGATTAAGAGGAAGGACTGGATTAGAATGCGGGAGGGAAATGCAGAACATCTGTTATTTACACAGATTCTGAGCTGATTATCCTCTCCAAGAGTCTGGAAAGAGCAGCACTCATAGAAGAAGAAACTGACTTTTAGAGATACATTTGTAAATGTATTGAATGTACATGCAGTTAATAAAAAAAAGTGCAAAGTGCAAAAGGATCCATGCACGCTTTTGCATATCATGTAATGTAGTGCTACCATATCTAGTCCAGAGCTGGCTGAGGAATTCTGGGAGCTGAAGTCCATAAGACTTAAAGTTGTCAAAGTTGCAGACCCCTGATCTAGTCAAGGAAAATATAGATGACATTAGATGGCTGCAAATTGAAAAATAAATGTCGAATGTAAGGGTCAGCAAATATCAGCCCACAGACCCAATCCAGGCTGTTGCCTGTTTTGCAAGCTGAGAATGGGTAGATGAGCAGCAGATTGCTCCTGGGGTGAGAGGCAGAGTGGCCAGCTGGCTGATGGTGATTTGGGCAAGGGCAAACTATCTGTGGCCCTGTGCTGTCCAATGGCTGCCTCAGTTGTTGGCCTACAGACCTGCATGGCTGGCCGCCGGCCCACTGTTTACACCGCCCAGTTCCCCTCTCCCCATCAGCCGGGCTGCCAAGCCACAAAGGTTGGGGCTGCTGCTCTTAAGTCTAAAGCATACATTCTTACGTGGAAGAGGAATCATGGCCCCATGATTATTTCCCAATCCATTTGTTGGAGCAGTACTTCTATAACTCTGCAACAGCTGGCTGACCTTACTGCTGTGACAGCTGCTCCTACTCCTACAAGCTTGGAGCAAAGGCGTTAGGGTGATGTCACCTCTTTCCTTCACACCAAATAACAAATGAACACGGCCATCAAACAACAGAGAAACTGGATCAGAAATAGACAAGATTCTTGGCAGCTGATCGCTAATTTGCTATAACTAGCATGTTCCTTTAACCAAAGTTTATTTTCCCAACCTAAAGATCCAGAAATAGAATTGCTTTCTCCCATGGGATTCAGGGGCACAAGCTGCATGAACTGGAAAGACCAAAAAGCAAAGCCAGGCCACCTGCAAAGTCCTTTTAAAGAGACAGATATTCTGATGTTTAAAGAGGCTTAAATAGACAGATGCAAGAAAGGTCTGGGTAGGTCTGCTGAAATACAGAATGCAGACTGCCTAACATCTCCTGTGGGTGTCTTTCTTCAAGGACATCAATATCGAATGTTCCCAGCCTGTCTTTGATATATCCCTCCCTTAGTTTAAATGACATCTGTACAATCTTTGTTATCTCCTGATGATGCCTGTTCCCATAATAAGGCACTTTGCTTTCTGTACTTTCATCTTGGCTAATAATACTTTCTTATTATCTTTCATCAGAAGGCAAATGCCACACAGTGCCGGAACATGCAGATTGACTTTTAAAGAAATCTGCCGTTCTTTCCAGCAAAGACATCCTTTTGGAAGGAGATGAAGACAAACAGGAAGGCTTGAGAGGGTAACAGCTGAACAAGTGCAAGATGACATTAACCTGCTACAATACAAATATGGATTAGAATCATTAGATTCATTTCTCTCCCTCAATTATCTGGACATGCTTTTCTTAGGAATGTGAGCAACTCTTGGCCTGGATATACAGTATATACACACACACACACACACACACACACACATATATACACATATACACATATACATATATACATATACATATACATATACATATACATATACATATACATATACATATACATATACATATACATATACATATACATATACATATACATATACATATACATATACATATACATATATATATATATATATATATATATATATATATATATATATATATATATATATATATATATTGTTGTTGTTGTTAGCTGCGAAGTAGTGTCTGACCCATCGCAACCCCATGGACAACATTCCTCCAGGCCTTCCTGTCCTCTACCATCTTCTGGAGTCTATTTAAGCTCATACCTACTGCTTCAATATATATTCAATATATATATACATACATACATACACACACACACACACACACACACACACACACACACACACACACATATATATATATATATATATATATATATATATATATATATATATATATATATATATATATATATAAATATATATATATAAGGTAAAGGTTCCCCCGCACTTGCATGCTAGTCGTTTCCGACTCTAGGGGCCATCTCTGTTTCAAAGCCGAAGAGCCAGCGCTTGTCCGAGGACGTTTCCGTGGTCATGTGGCTGGCATGACTAGACACCAAAGGCACACGGAACGCTGTTACCTTCCCACCGGAGTGGTCCCTATTTTTCTACTTGCATTTTCACATGCTTTCGAACTGCTAGGTTGGCAGGAAAGAAAGAGTTAATTAGCAAGGTGCATTCAAAAAGCCTTGACAAATATTATATATGGATCTTTGGTCATTCGGGTTTTTCCCCGCATAGAGTTGAAGGTGTAGGAGCAACGTTTCGACGGAATCCCATCCGTCATCCTCAGGCTGGTGGCTTCAGCTTCCTTCTTCTGGGAGAAGCATGTGGTAGTGGCTGTTTGTTCCTCTTTTTTAAACTGCCAGAGTGGGTGTGTTCTGTGGGTGGAGGTGTGCTCTGATTGGGTGGGGGATTAAGTGTGTTCTGATTGGGTGGGAGTGTGTTTTGAATGGTGGGTGTGTTCTGATTGGGTGGGGGTGTGTTTTGAGTGGATGGGCTGGTCTCAGCTGCCAGCCTTAGACCTGAGCTGGTGAGTTGTGCTGCTTTTGTTTGGCTTCGTGTTTGTGGTGGTGCTATGTTTTTATAGTGGGTGTCTGTTTGCTTATTGTCGAATCCAGCCTGACCAAAATTAACCCTGATGACGCCAACAAAATCAGACTCGAAATTACCAACATCCTCTGCACCAGCAAACCACCCAAAAGCAACTTGCCCAAAGAGGAACAGACAGCACTACTTAACCTAAAAAAAGACACCAGCATAATCATTCTGCCAGCAGACAAAGGCAACGCCACAGTGGTAATGAACTCATCTGACATACCAAATTATCCAACCTACTCTGAGACTCCACATACAAACTCCTCAAGACAGATCCCACCACCTACCTGGAAAAAACCACAAAATCCAAAATAAAAGCCACCCCCATCAGTGAACAGATCCAGCAAACAATCATTCCCAGAGAAAAATCATCCAGATATCCTAAGCTCTATGGTCTGCCCAAGATACACAAAGAAGGAACCCCACTCAGACCCATAGTCAGCTCCATAGGCTCACCTCTACAAAATCTAGCCAAATTTCTTGCCAAACAACTACAGCCTTATGCAAATTCCATCACCTCACACGTACAAAACTCATTCCAATTCATAGAGATCATAAGTAAACTAAACTTACAGCCCTGTGACCTACTTGTGAGCTTCGATGTCGTATCCCACTTCACCCAAGTACCAATCAAAGAAGCCTTGACAGCTATCCGAAATAAACACAACCCCCCAAAACACATCCTAGATCTGACCAACCACTGCCTATCTAACACATACTTCATTTACAATGGACAAAGATACAAACAAATGGAAGAAGCACCCATGGGATCACCCCTTTCACCTGTCATCGCAAACCTCTACATGGAACACTTTGAAACCCTCGCTCTAGAAAAATCAAACCACAAACCCAAACTCTGGCTCAGATACGTAGATGACACCTTCGTAATCTGGCCACACGGCAAAGAAAAACTGGATGACTTCCTCACACACCTCAATAGCCTACACCCCAAAATACAATTCACCATGGAAACAGAAGCTAACAATCAACTTCCCTTCCTTGATGTCTTAGTCTACAAGAAATCCAACGGCTCCCTAGGACACGCTATCTACCATAAAAAAACACACACAAACCGCTATCTGAACGCACTCTCACACCACCACCCAGCACAGATCAACTCCATAGCCAAGACACTCATCTCCAGAACATAATTGGGTTAGAAAACCAAGGAGTATACGAAATCCCATGCACCAGCTGCCCCACCACATACATCGGACAGACCAACAGAAAAATAAGTGCACGCATTGAAGAGCACAAAAACTCACTCAGAAAGGGAGAACAAACTTCATCCCTGGTCCAACACTTTGAAGCCACAGGACATGAAATTGATTTAAAAAAAACCAAAACTATCGCCAAAATTGAACATTTTAACAACAGAATAATCAGAGAAGCCATTGAGATAGAAAAACGCCCACACAGCATGAACAAACGAGATGATACCTCTCGCCTACCAGCCATTTGGAAACCCGCCTTGATTGACAGACGAGTCCCAACCACCAAGAATGATACCAGACCCAAACTCATGATAACATCACATGACACCACCACCACACAACCATTCAAAAAGCAAATCCGAACCCACAATGATAACGACGCACAACCACAAAACAGAAACCTAACTACAGCTGCAACATAAGCCACTTTAAACCCCTCCAAACCACACAATAAGCAAACAGACACCCACTATAAAAACATAGCACCACCACAAACACGAAGCCGAACAAAAGCAGCACAACTCACCAGCTCAGGTCTAAGGCTGGCAGCTGAGACCAGCCCATCCACTCAAAACACACTCCCACCCAATCAGAACACACTTAATCCCCCACCCAATCAGAGCACACCTCCACCCACAGAACACACCCACTCTGGCATTTTATAAAAGAGGAACAAACAGCCACTACCACATGCTTCTCCCAGAAGAAGGAAGCTGAAGCCACCAGCCTGAGGATGACGGATGGGATTCCGTCGAAACGTTGCTCCTACACCTTCAACTCTACGCGGGAAAAATCCCGAATGACCAAAGATCCATATATATATATATATAATATTTGTCAAGGCTTTTTGAATGCACCTTGCTAATTAACTCTTTCTTTCCTGCTTTGGCCTGACTCAAGGCTTATCCACAGGATATAGTCAACTTATGACAGCTCATTATTTATCATTTCGAACTCTTTATGTTCTCATCAGTCAGTCATACCCTTTATCTGAGGTTCGAATCTCAGATAAAGGGTATGACTGACTGATGAGAACATAAAGAGTTCGAAATGATCATCTCAGCCTCCCAAATTCTTTATTAGCAATTTGAATAATATATATATATATATATATATATATATATATATATATATATATATATATATATATATATATATATATATATATATATATATATATATATATGGGACGCAGTGGCTCAGTGGGTTAGGACGCTGAGCCTGTTGATCAGGAGGTCAGCAGTTTGGCGGGTCGAATCCCGAGTGCCACGTAACAGAGTGAGCGCCTGTTACTTGTCCCAGCTTCTGGGACAAGTAATTTTTGAATCACAGTGCTGAAAGGGATTTAAGGGAAACTTCTACGGTGACAACCCTTTCAGGTATTTGAAGATAGCTGTCACGACCTCTCTCAGCCTTCTCTTCT
Organism: Vipera ursinii; assembly: GCF_947247035.1. Classification (NCBI taxonomy): domain Eukaryota; kingdom Metazoa; phylum Chordata; class Lepidosauria; order Squamata; family Viperidae; genus Vipera; species Vipera ursinii. The sequence continues at coordinate 68,204,995 of NC_139518.1, forward strand.
GCAGGTTAAACATCCCTATGTCTTTTAATTGTTCCTTATTCCCTTTCACTGGGTTGTGTGTGCGCGCTGTGATGATGTGGGTCAGCATTGTTGTCAATGGAAAAAGGTTTCTCCCACATGAAATAAAATGTAAAGACTTTGTGCCTTTATTGAACTAAATGCCAGAGGCATTAGGAGCTCGATTGCCTGACTGGAATGAATGAAGAACACACTGGAAATGTTTATATCTCTGTTTCAGGGGTCTCTGCCCAGTATGATCAGAAAATAGGCCAAGCTCCAATTGCACATGATGGCTGCTATCTTGATTTTTTTTTAACTGTAGCCTGCAGATAGCCTTGGCCAGGGGTAGGCAACCTTGGCTGTTTTATGACTCGTGAACTTCAACTCCCAGAATTCCTGAGCCAGCCTACCCCTTGGCCCATACAATACTTTAAGTTATAATTTGCTTTGGACTTAGCCATGTTTCATTATATATACTAAATCATGGTTTCTTTAAAATAGTTAAAATAAAACATGAATGAATGTGATTTGCGAACTCAGGTTAATGGCTTTGTTCAATTATGCTAAAGCAAAATTACAAAAACAACATGGTTAATACAATGTATGAGCTCAGTCACTGGGGCTTACTTTCGTGAATAGAATTGTGCTGTAACTGTTTAATAACCGGTATTTACATTTATGCTGAAACACTGCTGCTAAATTCAACTCTTTGTTAGTGAACTCTCTCAGTACAGCTTGCCACAATCTAGAAAGCGAGGTGTGGATATAGGATTGCAGCCTTGAAAAGAACTGTGCTTTACTCCACCCTTTTAAATTATTTCCCTTATCAACATGGTGATTTATCAGAAAGTGGATCACAGGAGGAAAAAGAAAAAGCAGCATGTTAATTCACTGAATCAATTTTCATCACAAATATGACATTCTAATTATAATCCTATAATTCACGTTTCAATTTGCAGAAGATATAAAAAAAACGTTCCTTGGAGAAGCCAGAGGCATGCCAAGCAGCTGACCTCACATGAACTCTCCTAATCTTGAAAAAGCATTTTAGAGGGTGCACTTTAAAATGAATAAAAATAAAAGTATTTGCAATTGTCCGATTTTTCATTGCCTTCCAGATTATCGGAAAATGTAAACACAATGCTATTTTAGCTGAAAGATTGCATTCCTAAAGCCTAAAACAATTTTAATCTTATTCGATGTGTATGGGTGTAATCTGATTCTACAGCAATTTGAAAAGGCTGCTTTGTACTAGAATGCCACTTTTGTGTAGGGCAGGGGTAGGCAACCTTGGCTCTTTTATGACTCGAGGTTGCCTACCTCTGGACTGTAGGGCATTCGGGCTAGAAACCATGAGACCCTGAGTTCTGATCCTGCCTTAGCTATGGAGCCACCTAAGTGACCTGAAATAGTCACTCTCTCTCAGTCCTGGAATGGAGGCAATAGCAAACTACTTCCAAAATCTTGCCAAGAAAACTGCAGGGACTTGTCCTGGCAGTTGTCAAGAGTCAACCCTGACTTAAAGGTAGACACACAATAGCAACTTTTATCTGAAAATTACAAGAGGTAATTTCCATTGTAGCTGCACTGAGCATACTGTCAGTCAACCCTCTATCCAAATCTGAACAAAAACATATGTTACTCACCTCAGCTAGCAAGAGATATATCTTTATGTTCATTAATACCAGTAAGCATCAAAACAACTAACTCAGCAAAAACAGGATAAAATACAGGCAGAAACAAGTAGAGTGACACGAACAACAGGCAGGAATTAACACGATCTACTTATCTCTAGAACCCTGGTGGAGAACCTATGGCACGTGTGCCACAGGTGGCACACAGAGCACTCTCTGTGGGCATGTGCACCGTTGCCCCAGTCCTAGGCCTTCAGCTGGGTTTTATAAAACCTTTTCTCTATAGGCCTCCACCGCCGTATAAAAAAAAAAGGTTCAGTCAATCTCAACTTCTCGCAGGAATCAACTTCTCGCGGGGAAAAAAAAGATCTAGCAAAGTTGGAATTGATTAATTGAACATATTAGTCCCACCCAGTCTGCCGTTATCATCGCAGCCACACCCACCCAATTGGTCACGCCCACCCAATTGGTCACAACCACCCAATTGGCCACTCCCACCCAATGGTCCATGCCCACCCAACACCCGACGATACATAAGTGGGTTTTGGGTTGCAGTTTGGGCACTTGGTCTCTAAAAGGTTCGCCATCACTGCTCTAGAACTATAACACAAGGCAGAGTACAGTCCAGCCCCACTGGAAACAATAGTCTGTGGGTTCATTTATTTTATTTTATATAGCTGCCTATTTAACTTTTATGTGAGTCTAGGTGCCTCACAATAAACTTAAAAAATTAGCATGGAGGACCTCAGATGTAAGCCTTTTATGAAAGGCTTGCAGCTGGAGAAGATTATAGATGCAAGTAAGTGATCCTCTGTTATATTCTTGCACCATGAAAGAAATTTGTAAGCTAGGATAAAATATCCAATAGCCATCTCAATGAGTGAATTCCAAATATATTGGAAGTATGACTTCCAGAATTGCTAGCAAGGCTTCATAGCCTCAGTACATGTGGGGTGGGGGAGTGGAGAAGGCTTCTGGTGGGGGCCCTTTTCATCCTGCCTTTAGACTTGATTATAGCACACAGCATGGGTTGTTTAGATGTGTCATCTTGTGACTGGGTTCACAAAATGGGCTGTGTCACAAACTAACCACAGTGGGTGGGATTATTCAGTATGCTAAGGCTAAAATGAACCAAACATAATGGCTTCATCTGATGTAGAATTCAGCCGTTCAGTGAGTTTACAGTGTACACTAAATAATAAACCATGGTTTTAAAGCCAGCACAGCTTCACATAAGGTAACAAATCAAAGCTAAGCCAATCTTATTATAAATACAGAATGACCACACTATGTGCTTAAAACAGGCTGAAAACCTCCACTGTAATGAATTTGAGTTTTGGTCTGATGTTTTAAAGTTGTATCTTTTGAACATTTTCCACTTCTAGCATGCAGAGGGAACAGAAACACCCCCCCCCCACACACACACACACTAAATAGGCAGTATTCCCATAATAAAGATGTGTTTTTCTGTCATTTTGCCCAAGAAATCCAAGGATTCCCCAGCAGCAGAGTATTTATTATTATTGCAGCCCTGAGTCTGATATATCCAAGGAGACATATTTGTTTTTGTTAGCCTTATTCTCTTGATCCTTGATTCTTTAGCCTAGCATGCTGCCTGGGGACTTCTGGGAGTTGAAATCCACGCATCTTAAGGTTACCAAGGTTGAGAAATAATTCAAATCAAGAAAAAAATAATAATCTTGAGAAATCTTGAGAAAAGATAGGCCAATCAAGGTAAATAAAAACCGCAAATTGCTTTACATTACGTGGGAAGAATTCAGAGAAAGAAATATTTTAGGAAATATTATAAAGGCAGAATATATTTCCCCAAAGGAATAATGGAGAAGATCTTAAAAAAAAGACAGAAACCAGCCCCCAGAAATCAGCCCAGCCCCTAGGCCAGGGGTCTTCAAACTCGGCCCTTTTATGACTCATGGACTTCAACTCCCAGAATTCCTCAGCCAGCATGCCTGGCTGAGAAATTCTGGGAGTTGAAGTCCATGAGTCATAAAAGGGCCGAGTTTGAAGACCTCTGCCCTAGGCAGAAGCCAGCTTTTAGAAATGCAAATTCAATAATCCTTTCAGAAAAGTTGGAGCCTTCCAGCTAGAAACTGAAGAAATTAGGAAGACAAAGATCCTTAAAATGTACACACCTCACCCAAACTCTAAGACAGGACATAATAGGATTAACCCACCAATACCAAAAGGGCACACTCAGACTCAGGTCAAAGTACACGACACAGGAAATACGAAGTCTCAGACAGGAACGGGAAACAACCTCAAGAGCCCCAGAAGGTATAAAAGCCCACCACTCTGCTCCATGTAGTCAGTTTTTCGAGAGCCATCTTTCTGTCTGGCTCTCTTCTTCAATAAACTACAACCTTCTTTCTAAAGCAGTCTCCATTTTGATTATTCCCGGCTTGGACTGGACCTTGATGAAGATTTTTCTTTCAACAATTATGTTGATACAATGGAAATCGTCTTTTCTATTCTATTTAACCTATACAGGGCTTACTTGAGTTAATAGTTGGAAAAAGGCTTTAAAAAATGGGGTACGATACTCTGAGGAAGTGTGGGAAGAGACATTTTGATTTAACTCTGAGTCCAGCACAGACATGAGTTCCTTGACTTTTGAGGGATGACATTTTTATCTCAGACCTCAGTTTTCTAACTCGGCTGGACTGTGAAAGAAAGCCAAGTTTGGAAAAGTATGGCAGACCTCCAAAACCAACTCAGATGAAATTTGTTGCTAGATAAGGAAGTACTGCAGTTATCTTTCTGACCAAATAGCTTTTCATTCATAGGTGAAAAAAGATTCACCATGATCCTTTGTTCAAACAGTGGGAGTTCACATGTAATGGAAAGATTGTGCAGTTAACTGAATAAATAAATGAGAAATGGCTATGCTGAAAAAGGGCAGGGGGTTGGCTGGTTATCTGCAAACAGAAGCACTCAGTCTGCTTTCTTCTACACCATCTCAATTATCACTCACAAAATCTTAGCAAGTTTATTTTAAATAAAGGTATCAAGCTTAAAACTCATGACTTTATTTATTTATTTTTGCCCTAGATCATTATAAGCACTTGCAAATATTAAGATAAATGGTATTTCTTTACAGAACTAAAGCAAAACTTCACTTACTTTATTACACACACACACACACACACACACACACACACACACACACACACACACACAGTCTTAATTCAGTTTATTATTTCATCCCTGCAGCTGGAATGTGAGATCTGAAAGTGGATGTTTCTGGTAGCGATCTGACAGCAATAGTCCTTGGCTTATGACTGTAATGGAGCCTGCCCATTAAAGTCATAAACTGTGATGGTCACCCACATGACCCATCCAATTTTATGACTTTTTTTTGTGATGGTGTTAAGGGAACCAGTTCTTCGCTAACAGCCTGCTTTGCTGAAAATCAAAAGTAAATGCTAGTTTTTGGCAAAAAAAGTTATAAAACGTGATCACAATAACTGCAGGATGCTGCAAAGGGCTGTAAATGAGCCCAGTTGCTGAGCGCCCAAAATGTGGTCACGTGACCACAAGGGGAGGGCGGCATCAGAACTTTGGTATCAGGTTGTAACTACCCCTGGGGAGGTCTGTTATAACTTTGAACAAGTGGTTGTAATCTGAGAACTGTAGGCTTCAACTCTAAGCTCAGTATACACCCACCAGGTTAAGAGGGATAACGGTTGTGATCCTGGACACCTAAATGTTCTCTTTCACATCATCATGCTTTCATGTTCTCTTAATAACAAGAGCTTTCAAAATAGTATTATTGCACCACTGAATACTCTTTAAGCAATAGGTTTGGTGCAATGTATAAAGAAAGAACAGCTGAGAATTATACACAGTCGGAAAGAAGCTCTTGCCCAACTTAATGCTAAACTGGGAGAAAGAACTAAAAACGAACCCTACATACTGTACTTTATCAAATCGTGACAAGGCTAAACATCCTGATCGGGAGCCAAATGTTAGCTTCCTCTGACAGAAGGAGCTTCCATTGTGGGAGGGAGGCTTCCTCTGTTGGAAGATGACTTCTTTCCATCAGTGGAAAGAGACCTTGGCTTCTCTTGTCTGCTTTTACTTCCTGCCATGTGCTCCTTCGCTGTGTTGTTATATTTTGAAAGGCAAGAGAACGGTGTTCAACCACCGTTGCCACATCCCTGGAAAGAATCTATAGTAGGGCTGCCAGACAGAGCCTTGCCAATGTGCTTACAAGTGTGTTTGTGTAGCAGTTTCAATTTTAAAATGGTTTTCTTGCCCTGCCACTCATGGGTAAGAAATGCACATCATGGACAGACATGAAACAAAGACAGGTGTAGTTTCTACATTCCAGGGGTAGGCAACCTTGGTTCATGCTGGCTGGCTCAGGAATTCTGGGAGTTGAAGTCCACGAGTCATAAAAGAACCAAGGTTGCCTACCCCTGTGGTAAGCCATCACTTGCTTTGTTATAGAACTGGTTCAATACATCGATTTATTATTTTTTCTTAGTTCAGTTCAAATAGCTACCCACTTGGCACATGACTCAAGATGGTGCACGCTAACCCACAGTTCTACAGTTAATACAATAAGCTATAAACCATGATTTACAAGACATAGTGACTGGCATCGTACAACATGCTATACCAAAATCACAGTGACTGACCACTACATCAGGTCCATTACTGAGTTTACCTGTTAAATCATGATTTATTTAATCCTAAAATCTTAATGCACACAACCTAATATATAATCATAAACAACTATAGTTTGTACATTATCAATTTTCTCAGGAAGCTAAACCCAAATCAAGCAAACCTCACTGTGACTTAGGAAGATGGTCTCTCCACACGTCAGCCTTAGTGAAGCATGCAAACCAGCGTCTGCATTTCCTGTGTCGGATGAGGAGAGCACATCTTTCTCCTTCTGTCCTGGCCACTTTTTACAGAGGCATGACTGAAAGCATTTTAACAAACTGCATCACTGTCTGATCTGGTGGCAGCTGTGCCTCAGATAGAAAATCCATACAGAGATTGGACTTCCGGATGGCAAGGCGTCGCCGGAGGCAGCCATTCTTAGGCTGTCAGCCCCGCGGCTCCGTAGAGCCGCCGAAAACAGCGCCGATCAGCTGTTTTGGCGGCTCGGAAGCCCCCTCCTCGGGAGAAGAGGAGGGGGTGAGCGCCCAGGTAGGGGTAGAGCTGTCCGGGGCCGCCAGAACTTAAAGTTTTGGCGGCTGAAGAATTGAGCCCCCCCCCCGAAGCCTGGGCTTGCTCCGGACTGCGAGGCGCTTCTGCTCCAGGGTTTTTTTTGAGCAGAACAGGGCATCTGCAACCATCCCTGCTAGCAAGAGAGAACTTTGGAGAACTTGGACGCAGGCAGAGCGATGCAGGAGATTCAGGTGAAAGTGGATTTATGATCTTTAACTCAATGGACTTTGCGGAGTTTGAAAGTGAAAGTGCGTAGCAGGGAATAGTGGGTGAAAATGGCGGCTAAATCCTCTAAAGTTCTTAGAAGCGCGGGGGCTTCTCCGGTGCAGCAGTCTTCGTTGCAAGCTTTATTGCCCCCTGCACCTGCACCAGCCTTTACAGTTAAAGATTTGCAGAATGTGATGCAAGAGGCTTTGGAAAAGCAATTGCAACAATTAGCTGAGATTATGGATGAAAAGCTGGATGAGAAGTTAACAGAAAAACTAGCTGAGGTTATGGATGAAAAGCTGGATGAGAAGTTAACAGAAATAAGGGCAGACATCTTACATGCATTCCAAGGCATGGCTATATGTATTGAGCGTTTGGATGAAAGAGTGGAAGATCTCAGCCAAAATAACATCAGATTAGAAGCAAAAATGTCAGAGACTGAGAATGTGGTGGAGAAAATTGATAGTGATTTGATCCTGGTACAGTATCATGAGATGGAGTTTGCCGTCAGAATCAGAGGCTTAAAAGAGGATCCTAAAGAAAATTTGAAGGAAATAGTTTCTGAGGCTTTGGAAGGGGTGCTGGGGCGACCAGCAGATGTAATTATGGAAGATATAGATAAAATTTTCCATGCTAATTCATGGATTGCAAGACAAAGGAAATTACCCAGAGATGTGGTGGTTTATTTTACAAAGAGAGCAATTAGAAATGAGGTCATCCAAGCCTCTTACAATACTAAATTTGCAATTGCGGAGCAAGAAGTTTTGGTTTTAAAAGAGATCCCTCCAAGAATCTTAAGGAGAAGGAAGGAGTTTGCTTTTTTAGCACAAGAATTAAGGCGACGTGATATTAAGTTCAGATGGGAGATACCAATGGGTATGCTGGTGATGCATGAAGGTACGAGACATCGTCTTATTACAGTGATGCAGGCACGTGATTTTTACAGTAATGTTTTAAAAGCAACCCCCATACCACTTTTGGAATCTACAAAGAAAAATGGCGAGGGAGAGCCTCAACTACATAGTGAGAATCTACGAGCTGCTGAAGGAACAACGCAGATAGAGGAGAAAGCTACAGGAGTAGATCAAATTTTAGTATCATCGGAAGAGGCTAGAGACCAGCGGGTGATGCGTGCTGCTTCGAGACGAATGAGACGAGAGCAAGAACAAGATCAGCAGAAAGTCATGGGACCTCCAAAACGTACCTATAGCGAAGTTGTGGGAAGGGTGCTACCTAAGAAAGCAAAGGGGATCTTGGAAGAAGCGCTCCAAAAGCTTTGGGTTGCGAAGGATGGCGACAAAGTTTCTAATTTGGAATGTTAATGGTTTAAATTCACCGCAGAAGAGAAAGAAAGTTTTTCAATATTTAAAACAATTTAAGAATGATGTTATTTGTTTACAAGAAACACATATTAGAGTTATGGACCAAAAGTACTTATTAAATTCAAGACTGGGTGCATAATTTATTGTCTCTGCAACAGACAAGAAAAATGGAGTGGTTGTTTATGTTAAGAATACCTTGACAGTGGAGTTAATTGAAGCAGATAAACAAGGAAGATATGTTATAATAGAACTGTTAATAGAAGGCAAAAAATACTTTTGGTTGGACTATATGCTCCTAATCAACAACAAGCAGACTTTTATAGTTTACTACACAGCAAGATTACTCAGTTGGATTATAAATCTTTTATTTTTATGGGAGAGTGGAATGGTGTTGCAAGAAAAGGACTATACTTGTTTTCCCCGATAGATATTAATTTTTTTCTAGGATTGATTTTATACTAATTACCAATGATTTCCTTTTCAGGACTAAGAAGATTAAGATTTGTCTAAGAACTATGTCTGATCATAGCCCAGTCTGGCTAGAGATAGATAAGGATAATAGAGATAGGCGCTCTTGGTGTCTAAATGAGATTTTGTTAAGAAATCAGGAAAATGTGGATGAATGTAAAAAACAGATGAAGGAATTTTTTTTGAAATTAATATGTATAAGGGTACCACTATTGAAATGGTTCGGGATGCTAGTAAAGCTTATATGAGAGGTTAGATGTAGTCTGGAATTTAGTTATTACATAAGAACAAAAGGAAGAGATGACTCAATTGATAATTGAGGAAGAAAAAACTGCTTTTATTTCTTTGATACCGAAGGAAGATTAGGATGTCACTCAAGCAAAAAATTATAGACCAATATCACTTTTGAACACGGACTACAAGCTATTTGTTAAGGTTTAAGTTAACAGATTAATATGGGACTAAAAAGTTTCATTTAGCATTTGAATAAGTATTGATGTGATATTTACATTTCTTGTAGTTATTTTATAAGAGTTAAAGTGTGATAGATTTAATAGTTTATTGCTGTTTGCATATGGTAGATTATGATTGTTTCTACTTTTACATCTTGTATTGAGCTCTGGGAATCATTTAGCATTTGAATAAGTACTGGTGTGATATTTATATTGCTTGTAGTCATATTATAAGAGTTAAAGTGCGATAGATTTAATAGTTTATTGTTGTTAGCATACGGTAGATTATGATTGTTTTTACTTTTATACCTTGTATTTAGCTCTGGGAAGTCGGGGAGGGGGGAGGGGGAGGGAGGGAGGTGTTGGGGAGGGTTGGGAAGAGGGGAGGGGGTTGGGAGGGGTTTTGTTTTGTTTTGTTATAAATAAAATGTACTGTAAAACTTTTTAATAAAAAAAAAAGAGATTGGTAAGGACAGCCAAGAAGATCATAGGAAGCTCGCTCCCTGGTATTCAGGATGCTGCTTATAAGCGCCATGTGCTTTGAGCTCAAAACTTTGTTAAAGACCCCGCACACCCACCTTACGGTCTGTTTCTGTTGCTCCCCTCTGTGAAAATTTTCAAGTCATTTTCTCACTTTTATTCTTAATCCACTCCGCTGGAGGTCCCTTGTATATCCCTCTTCATGTACTTTCAAAACATTTTATTTCCACCAAAACTGCTCTGCATTTTCTTTATTTTTTTAATTCTAATGGTTCCTTAGTCTCCTTGATTCGATTCTTTGCAGCTATTTCTCTATGCATTATATACATTGTACAACATCTTTCTTTCGTGCTCATTTGTGCAGCAATCATTTTGTTATATAATTTTTTTTTCTCATTTGCAGCTTCTTTCAAGAATGTAGAACATAGAATAATAAGGTTGGTAAGGACTTTGGAGGCCTTCTAGTCCAATCCACTGCCTATAGCAGGAAATCCTATACCACTGATGGCGAACCTTTTAGAGACTGAACTTGTTCTGTCGGTTTCAATGGATTACTGTATCTGAACATCGCTCGTATCTGAATCTTCATTTGAAATCTCAATTTCTGCATACTTTTTACAGATCCCAAACATCAGATGATTGATTTCTTATTCTATTTTTTAATTAAGCTGACATAAAATCTAAGAAAGAGCTCAAGCTGACACATACCTTGTGTTCTGATGCGTATGTAAAGTGGCATCAACATAAATTGCATTTAAAATTACTTTGATATCATATAGTGAAACAGTAACACATCTGCTTTTAAATAGTATCTACTCCTCTGTTACTTTTGATGGATTATTAGTATATTATGTTCTTTCTTGTGCTTCCTTCTCTTTCCTTTCCTTTTTAAACTTTTTATAGCACCGTCTATAAAACAGAATTTATAAAGAGTCCATAAAATAGCAGCAAGGTGGATAGATTCAATTGCAGTGGTGAGGTATTATTTGGGAAGATCTGAAGGACCGGGAAGGGGCCAGATCACCCTGGAGAAAAATCTATCTATGTGGTCATTAAGAGTTGCAATTTGATGGCATATAATTTATCAAATCAACAAAGCAGAATTTTATAGACGCTTCCTCACTATGGAAAAGTTTCAGCAGCCATTCCTTAGGCTGAGATCTGGGAACATAAAGCACTATGCACAAGATGTCTTCCAGGTTTAACTTTTTCTAGGAAAATTATGTGAATTATATGAACCAAAGCAAAGAAGAAAAAATCACATTGTCTTTATTGAAGTACCCTAAGACTGAGATTACTGTATTTCCATCCAATCAGACTAAGTACTCTGAATCTAGATTGGCTTATTCATCACAGCTAGTAATGGATTTTGTGCTGTTCTGTGTATTACTGGTTGTTCCAGATTATATCCATTTGTATAACTCCCTTCATGATCACTAATCATTTTTACTGTATATTGTTCTTTTTTTGGGGGGGTAGCACATGTGTTATTGGGGGGCAGAGGGGGGACGGGCAGAGGCAGTCTACTTCTGCATTGACTTTTCTCCAGCACTGTTCTTTCACTATTCCTAGTCGGACTGCTATGTTCAGGGTCCTGCAATTCTGAATACACATTTGCAAAAGATTATATAAAAATATACATAATTAATGATATATAATTAATGGCAAGAAACATGCATCCATGGGTGGGGGGCGTGACTGGTAGCTCCAAGAGCCCCCTCACCTTTTTTTTTTACCTTTTTAACCTTTGTTTTAATTCTGTTTTTAAATTTGCTTTTAACTGCATCTCATTTTATATGGCTGCACGGCTTTTTAAATTTGTAAACCACTCAGAATCACAGCTAATGAATGAAGGGATCACCCCAAATCCAAAAAGTGAGGCTGGTATTGCAGTCCAGCTTTCACACTTGATCTTTCACACTTGATTCCTTTACTATTGTATTATAAAAGGAGCCTTTTTTTTACTTACTTTGTACACCTTATTAGCTGGCTTCTTCTTTCCTCGGGGTCACACCAAACTAAATTACAACGCAAAAGGATCCCAGGGTTCCTCAAAGCCAGGGGTCTTCAAACTTGGCCCTTTTATGACATGCCTGGCTGAGGAATTCTGGGAGTTGAAGTCCACAAGTCATAAAGGGGCCAAGGTTGAAGATCCCTCCTCAAAGCTTTCTTGACTGTTAAGTAGTTCCAATCATACAGCTAGCACAGGAGTATGATTTTAAACAGGAAAAAAATAACATTCTCAATTAGGAAAGCTAAAAAGTCTGTCTTTTTTTCAGCTTTCAAAGATCACAAACTGCATACCAAAATTCTGCCAAGTAAGTTGAGCTAGGAGGGGAGCAACAAGCCCAAAGTCATTATGTGACTTTTCATAGCTGTTGCTTTGAACCTGAGGAGAAAAAGAAAGAGAAGCCTTACATCAGGGGTCTTCAAATGTGGCCCTTTTATGACTTGTGGGCTTCAACTCCCAGAATTCGTCGCCAGGCATGTCATAAAAGGGCCAAGTTTGAAGACCCCTGGCTTAAATTATGACTGAATAAATCCTTAACAGCTTCAGCTGCAATTCAGTATGAGTTGGAAACAAGCAAATGAAAACCAATCTTTTGATTCTCTTACAGTAACACTTGTACCCCCCCACCCCAGTTCAATGCTTTTTATTAATATCTGCAATCTGTCTTCCAATCCCTTGATATAAATAACTTTATTAACTACTACCAAGGCATTTAATCTTCAGCAAACGAGGTTTTGCTATTTTGGTCTAATTCTGAGAGATACTTTCTCCTTTTTCTTTCTTTCTTTCCAAAGGGTCATAGGGCACATATTTGTTCACTAGTTCTCTTGCATCATTTTTTCCATTGCTTGGTTCAAAAGGAGGAGTTGTGTCTCTGCTGTTTTGCTCTGGGTAAATTTAAGTGAAGACAAAGCACTGCTGCCTCTTACTTGTTAACACAAATGCTTAAACATTGCATTGGACATACTTTGAAGGACGAAAGAGAATATGTATTTCAGAGAATGTTGCTGTAATTTCTTTCCAAACAAAGAAGAATAACGACTTTTATATAAACTCCATTTACTGAGCATTTGCAACATTACCCAGAGATGATATAAATCTGAAAACATCCCTTTTTTCAGTTCCTTGTGCTTTAAGGATATTTTAGCATTTATATAACATTTTTAGAAAGTGGTAGGGATAAAAAAGAAGCAGATATGGGACAGAGCCAACATAACTGCCGTCCCCTAATTTGTTCAAAGGTAGCTTCATAATCCAATTCTTATTTTCTGCATTTGACAAAAAGATGACATAAATCTACTTTGGGATAGTAAGTTCAAGGAAGACCTTCATCTACATTTTAAAAGGGGCTGCAGTTGTGATAATGCAAAATTCCCCTTTGAAGTGTGCAGCTTGAGAATAATCGCTACTTCTTTACCTCTCTTCAGGTTGAACCGCCAGGGGTTCTTCATGGCAGGTCAAAGAAATCAAGATGACAGCTGGATGTTTTCAGGTGGTGGAGTTGTTGGAATTCATTGCTGGAATGTATTTTTGTGCAACAACTACAATAGTATTCAGACAGTAGATGGCAATATATACAAGTTTGGATCTATGGTATGTATTCTATGTTCTTTACTGTTAAACAGTAAAGCACATGGTGACTGTACACTTTGTTTGATGTGTAGTGCTATATATTAACAGAATTTCTAACAGGAGTACAGTATTCATTATATCTAATCAGTAAAAGTTGTAATGGCAAAGCAGAAATTCAACACATCTGGAGGCTACCAAACTATGGAAGACCATATGGGAAAATAATACATAAACCAGGGTGGTTTTTTTGGCAACTTTAAGATGTGTGAACTCCAACTTCCAGAATTCCCCAGCCAGAATGCCTGGCTGTTGCCATATAATCTCCTTTATAATCTCCTAATTCTCCTCCTCTTCTCTTTGACTCTCTCTTGCCCCACCCTGTGCATCAAGGTGCTTCTAAAAAAGGCATCGACTGTGAAATAATCTTGCTTCTTTGTTCATATTTTACAGGAATACCACCACAAAAATCATCATTCATTTGATAACGGTTCTGAATTTTATCATGCACCCTTCCAGATTTTTCTTGATGTAAGAAATTGAAAACTAAAAAAAGAGTAATTTTTTAAGCTGGAAAAATAAAAACTCTGTAACACCCTCCAAGTGCTAGTGCAACAAATTTCTACAGTTAGTTACCTGATTTTTGCTCTTCTTTAGCTTCCTGGTGCTACCAAATACTTGATTATTTATTTTTTATTTTTGCCACTATAAACTAACATGGCTTGTCTCCTACAATGTCTTCACCCTCTCTTTGTTTACTTGTTAATTATCCTTTGGACTGACTACCTGCTGGCATCTTTTTTCCACCCAATTTCCCATTACAGTCTAATCCCAGCCAAGCTAACAATTTCCTCAGATCTTTCAGGTTAGATCAGGAACAGCTTTGCTTCCTAATGAAATAAATGAATGATTCAAACTGGATCAGGCTGTCACTAGCAGAAATGTTGCTAACAAAATATTAGAGAACATTAAAAGAAAAGACATCAATAGAAAGAAGGAGTTTATATAGGAAGGTAGATTAGACATATGGGGTGCCAATAGTTTCTGTCTTATTTCAGGTTTTCAAAGTCTGCACAACAATGATGGGATGATACAAACAGAGTCACAATTATTCTGAAATGTTTAATTAGATGAAAGCAGAGAAGTGAACTAGCAGATAGAGATGCTTATAGTTGCAAAATACAGTGAAATGGCACAGACAAATTAATGCTGAGATGCATTTAGGCATTTCACTTTGGAAAACTTTAGATTTACTATTAATTTACATGCCTGGCTGGGGAATTCTGGGAGTTGAAGTCCACAAGTCTTAAAATTGCCAAGGTTGGGGATCCCTGGTCTACTGTATAGTCTCCAGGTCTGTTCTTTTAGAAAGCTTGATATCCTTGAAACTTGTCAAGCTATGATTATCCTTGCCATCCCAAGATTTTCTTATTTATTTATTAATGTTTTATTACCTATACAGATCACTTAGAAACAGGCATGGTCTCTGTAATACCTTCGGTTCTTTAGGCATTAAGTGAGACAAAGTGTTGAAACAGCAAACAAGTTTATTAACTCAGAACAGAAGCAAACTAATGGCTGCTGTGCAGCTATTTATACAGTTGGCTTCTAGACGGCAACCAATAGGTTTAAAGTAGCAGTTTCCCATCCACAACCTAATTATCAGCCTGGAGACAGCAAGTCTGGTCCAGTAACAGCAACTGTTACATAACACAGAAAAAGTAGGTCAGACATTAAACAAATGATCAGACATTAAGCAAGTGATTTTAAACAGAAATGGCCAATACATTACAGTGTCCATGGCTGTAGAACTAATATCCTTTGTGAATTTTGGCTACAGTAAATTAGCCCCACCAGTTCTTACAGACTACCTTAGGTCAACTTGATTTTACAAAATTATTGGTAATCTTGACTTTCAAGGGTTGTTATCACAAAACCTCTGTCCATTAGACTTTGAAAACATCCAAGTATCCTCAAAATGTTTATCTGGGGGCACTGATCTTCTAGATCTGGTTGCCAACCTTGCAGCATTGGGGTCTCTGAAATGGGTACATGCCAGCCTCTTATCCCTTCTCTATCACAATCCTGAAATGTTGCTGGGTAACCCGTGCATTACTGCTGTCCCTTCAGGGTTAGTGTTTCCATTTCTTTTACCTGTATTTGCTGATGATGATCTTATAGCCATAATAAAAGTTTGAATTTTAGAGGCCCTGGACAAGATGTTTCCTGGGGCTCCTCTATCACTTTGGTGTCATAGTAAGCTTACAAATTATGGGAGCAGCAGAAAACTGGGTTATTAACTTTATTGGGCTTTTTTTTTAAAAAAAATAAAATAAAATAAAATAAAATTCTTGAGGACAGTAGCCTGCAATTACAAGTACTATGCCATTTTTCAGCTATCTGCCAACTTTACTTCTACAGAAAATATATGGGCCATGCCCTATAATGTATCCAACAGCTCTAATCCCAGGCCAATCCTGTTTTGCTTGTTTAAAACAGGCTTAGTATATGCCAGGGGTCTTCAAAATTGGCCCTTTTATGACTTGTGGACTTCAACTCCCAGAATTCCTCAGCCAGGTACGCTTGGGGCATGCCTGGCTGAGGAATTCTGGGAGTTGAAGTCCACAAGTCATAAAAGGGCCAAGTTTGAAGACCCCTGGTATATGCTATAGCTACCATACTAGAGATGCAAAAATCTAAAGAGCCACTACAGAGCAGCATGGAGGAAGCATGTTGTCATCTCGTGGTTATCCACATTTTTCCAGTCCAGATACTGTAGCCCCAATTTTGTCAAGGGTTTGTCAAGAAAAATCCTATTGGCAAGATACAAAATTCAGGAATCCATATTTTACAAACTATTTAGCACTCTAGGCACTTAACAAATCTATTTGTTTTATGTATCTGAGATACCTTCTCATCACTGGTCATTTCACCTCACAAAAAATATCAAAGCAGTTACCAGAGTGATGTAGATCCTGTAAACGAAAAGCTTCTAGCATTTCAAATATTTTAGCAAAGATAGCTAAGGAAAAATATGGTAGAGATATTGAAAACCATGCATGATATGAAAAATAATTCTCCCTCTCTAGCTGAGTTAAAAAATGAGATCATTCATGAAAACTAAATGTAAGCAGATTTGTGACTGATAAAAGGATGATTAATTTATAGAATCACCTGTGAAGAGATAGGGTCATGACCTCCTTACTCAGATATTTTTAAGAGGAGATAAAATAAATTCATGTGTCATAGAGGCTCCCAGTGGCTGCTTGTTTTGACAGTCATATACTAACTCTTAAATCATAGGCAGTGTCCTTTAAATGTCAGTTCCTGGTGAGTGACCTCAGGTTTGTTCAGGTGTGTACTTGCCTACTTCCGCTTAAGCCGTTGCAGGATACAAAATGTTGTCATATAAAGGTTCTGTCTAATCCAGCAGCGTTCTTCTTGAAATACTCAGCTGAGAGGGCTTGAAAAATTAAGGTGAAGAGTCTGAATTGAAATTTATTCATCCAATTAATCATACTTAGAATTGGCTTATTGACATTAGTGTGTAGCACTCTGGGCACTTAAGAAATCTACTATTTGTTTTATGTATCTGAGATACCTTCTCATCACTGGTCATTTCACCTCACAAAAAATATCAAAGCAGTTACCAGAGTGATGCAGATCCTGTAAACGAAAAGCTTCCAGCATTTTAAATATGAGTTTAGGCTAAATCTGCATCCAGATATCTAGAAGCATATCTAGAATTTCCACAACAGGGTCTGAAAGTAGTACTTTTAAATGCCAGAAATACTGTTTCTCTCACGTCTATCATAGGGTCTGAGAGAAATTACTACTTTCTCTGTTGAAGCTACAGGTTTGGGATTGAATATAGTTTATTTCAATTCTCTGTGTAAGGAATTTTCAATCTTGGCAACTTTAAAATGTATGAAGCTCAATTCCCAGAAGTCCCCAGCCAGCAAACCATAGCTTGGCTTTGCCTATCTTTCTTACCCTCAAACTTCTGTTTACTGAAGAACCAGGCTTTCTGTAGTTGTACTATTAGCCTGAATGTCCTCCAGATGTTCAGACTTCACCTTCTAGGATGCTCAGGAATGATTATATTGGCTGGGGAACTCTGGGAATTGAAGTCCATACTTCTTAAAGTTGCCAAGGATGGAAAACACTGCTCTATGCAGTTTTGTACAAAGTTGAAACAAATGGCTCTGAGGTAAATGCTACTTCTACTGAAAATGTTTCCTTTTTTACCACTTTCCTGGAACAAGACCCTACATTTCTTTTTAATTTAAAACATTTTATGACTTCTGAAGCCTTTCTTGGATGTTATTTTATTAATGCCATTCACACTGGGTTGGTGAATGGTGGAAACACTTCAGTATTATTTACAGAAGTTAGTGATATAATTTGATCAACTGTTAATGCTTAATGGTACACCCATTAGCTTTGTATGATCTAATTAACTCTCTAAAATCATGTGATAATTTTATAATCTGTTATTAAGGGAGATAAAGAGGTATTACTTCTAGGGTATGCAGGGAGAAGGGTTCAAAAATTACAAGATGGCAGGCCCAGTGTCACAATCCAAATCATGGACTGGATTTTAACAAACATGGAATATGGTATCATGGGGCACAAAATCTGCAAAATGGTAGGCATAGTGTACCTGTAGTCCTCAACTTACAATCATTTATATAGTGACCATTCAAAGTTACAGCCGCACTGAAAAAAGTGATTTATGACTGTTTTTCACACAGCCATTGCAACATCCTCATGGTCCCATGATCAAAATTCAGACACTTGGCAACTGGCATGCATTTATGACGGTTGTAGTGTCCTGGAGTCGTGTGATCACCTTTTGTGACTTTTTGACAAGCAAAGTCAATGGGGAAGCCAGATTCATTAAACAGCCATGTTAATAACAACTGCACTGATTGATTTAACAACTGTGGCAAGAAAAGTCACAAAATAGAGCAAAACTCACTTAGAGGTTTTAGGCTCAATTATGATCCTAAGCTGAGGACTACCTGTAATAAGTTTTAGAAACTAAGCTATTTCTCCCTTTCCTGAGAAATATCAAAATTGATTTAGTCTTCTGAAAATAGCAGCAAGTACTGAAAATCAATAGCAGGATGTTTTAATGAATTCCCCTGGAAAGGACTAACCTCTATTAAAATAGTATTCGATCAGAAATAATGCTTAGGTAGAAACCTTCCAATCTAGATGTTTTATATATAGAGACATTTTTCTAGTGTTTATGCAAATAATATCAGTATATAACATCTTTTCTAACCAGCATATATTTCAGTTGTATTTGCCGTTAAGGTCGTCTTATTAAATCAATGTAGATCCTGTTTTTCAAGCTCTTATTTAAATTTAGGTTCCCATCAGTATTCAAAATATTTTTATCAGTTATGATTTTCTCCAAGTTAGTTACATTTAAGTGTCCAAGCATTTCACTCATGTAAGCCATCCCAATATTTTTACATTTCCCACATCATAAAAAACTGCTATTCTAATTATAAAGCACATCCCTCTTACTGTAAAATCCATTTATATCCAAAAGTTATCTATTATTTTAACCATATTCAAATAAATGTTTGGTCATGTAATACCCCATCTGGTAGGTCAAACCATCTGTTCTGTTAAGTCTAACTCCAGCCTTCTTCCTTTGCCAAGCCCCTTTCCAAGTCAGTGTATTCAAATCACCAAGGATTTTTTTCCTGTATTTTTATGGATGTGGTTTGGAATAGGAGAGACAATTTAGGTGGAGTGTTTTTGAGGGGGAATTTCACCCCTTTATATTCATTAACAGCTCCCACTTTCCTTCTCCCTCAACTTCCCTTTTCAACTCTAGTAATTCTCTTGACAACTCTATAATCCATTTTATCAGATCTTCTTTCTTGTCCTCAGGTATATTTTGAAATCCTAAAAGATAAGATGTCTTTTCCATTTCCAGTATTATAACAAAATCTTGCAGATTTTTCTTTGCCTGTGCCAGACTGTAATTCCCTTCATTTGTAGCCTCCATCTTTTGGTCACTTTCCTCTGTTTTCTGACTTGTTTGCTCATTCTTTGTCCTCATTTTCTGAGAGTTTTTTTAGTTGTGAACTTAAATTAAAGATTTGCTCATTTATGTTGTCTAAATTATTTTTAATCTCATCATGGTTTCTTCTTGTGTCTTCTTTATGTGAAAGAATTGTCTTTTGAATTAATTGCAACATAGCATGCATTTCCTCCTGGAACGTGTTTGTTTTGTCCAGTCTAGAAGTTTTTTGTACCAACATCCACCCTCATTCATTCTGTTGTTGATGTAAAGGGAATGCTATCTTTTTCATTTCCATAGAAAATCTATTAAAGAGAAAAGGACAAAATACTGTCAAGACAACTTTTTATTGTTACCTCGGCGGACCCTCCACACTCTTGCTGTGTACAAATTTACCGCTATATGAAACAAGATGATCATCTTTAAATTCCACCCTTAGGTATGCATATATTTAGGGTACATTAATATTTGTGTAAGTCAATTCTGTCAAACCTAGTATGTATCTTATTAAACAGGCAAACCAAGTGATTGAAAATAGTTCTCACTATCAGCTGCATGGTGGTGTTAAACATGGGTTTTCTACTGAAGCACAAGATCTTACAGCAGAATAAATTATGATTACATTAACCTGGAAAAGCAAATATCTTTCCTAACTTGTATAGTTTACTATGAATATGGACTTGTGTAGTAGACTTTTCAATCTGGAATGTGAACAACGCATTCAATTATTAGTTTTAAATCAGCGTCACCCATACAAAAATAAGTACATAGGATTGAAAATGATATTGTGTTTTATTGAACCAGGCCTGACTCAGTCTGCTAATTACAGAGTGGACAAAGTATTATCTGTCTCTACCAGCAATTAGCTTTTTCCTCCTACGTCTTAATAGGCTCTACTGGCATTAATGATGAGGCTTGAAAGATGCCCTTTAAGCAAGACAGTAAAAAGACTTTACAAATTAATTCCAGGCAAAATTACTAAGAAGAAGTATATTCAAGGGGAGGAAGGGAAAATAAAATAAAACCCTACAGATGGATTGAAAAATCTGTGTGTCTCTGGATGTTGGATAAGATCTCACCCTGACCACTAAATATATTGTTTTATATTTTCAGGAGTTACAATCCAATCATACCTAGGATGGTAGGTTCTTCTGCTGTGCCATAGAAATAGACTTCAGTTTTCATCCCAGAATTAAATAACCATATATACAGCAGGGCAAAAGGTAAAACCAAGATTGCCTTTTCAATTTAGTTCTAGATCAGCTCTATTTTTTTGAAACTGAAAACAGCATATATGGTTTGAGATGCTTTCTTCCAGCCTAGTTTGAAAAGGTTCTATTGCCTTTTCCTCTAGAGCAGCGTTTCCCAACCTTAGGAACTTGAAGATGCGTGGACTTCAACTCCCAGAATTCCCCAGCCAGCCAGCTATGCTGGCTGGGGAATTCTGGGAGTTGAAGTCCACGCATCTTCAAGTTCCTAAGGTTGGGAAACACTGCTCTAGACTAGGTGTATCCAATCCATGGTCCACGGGCCTCATGTGGTCTTAGACAGCTAGAAATGTGACCCCAGAAAGTAATTAATATATATATCAATCTTAAAATAAAAGAAGTTTGTTACTTATATACATTAACTATATCATATATTTTATATGCAACCCTAAACAAGTCTTCTTTATTCAATGCGGTCCAGGCAACCCAAAAGTTTAGTTAACCATCTCTTACACTCATATCTCAGTGGTGTTTTGAGGTAAGGATATTGGAAATATATTGCACACTGCATTGTTATACTGAAAATTCTTCAGAAGACAATGGAAGTGAACTATACTCGATGCTGATGTTTTCTGTGAAGTACAGTCAATGACTAGAACCATGGGCAGTTTTGCCCCTTTGCATATTCATTGACTTCACAGGCAATAATGGATAATGTAACAGCAAGTCTGTACCAACTTTTAACAACCTTATTAATAGACTTACAATGTTTGGGATGATCTGTATTCAGCCTGGCCCTTTGGGTCTTCCAATGGTACCCCCATTACTGTAGACACTGAGTTTTAGAAACGATATCATTGCATTTATGTTGTTGGAGATGAAATGAAATTAATGTTTCATTTAAATATATTGTTCCATTTTGGTAAGTCAACTGTGAAATTTAATATTTTCATCCCACAGTGGAGGAATAGATTGCGAAAATGGCAGAAAAGGCAAAACTGGCAAAAAAAAATAAGAATAAAAACTTTTCTGGAAGATTTGAAACCTTATATAGACTTTTTGCTGAAAGAAGAAAGACACCAAATGATGATTTCATTCGATGATTTGATGATTAAGAAAGGCATGGATTAAATGAGGAACTGAAGAAATTTCTTTTAACAACTAAGAGAGAGGAAGGACAATAAGATTGCAATTCCTTAATTTTTTATTCTTTTTCTATCTTTTTTGTTTCTTGCACTTCTTTCTTTTCATCTTTTCTTTCTTTTTCTTTCTTTTCATTGGTCTTTTATTCTATAGGAAAAAATCAATAAATATAATAAAAAGAATATTTTTAGATTACATATTCTTTTGAAGTTTATCTCTATCACATGAGAGTTAACTTCTGGACAAAGAAGAGGGGATTACTGGCAAAAAGCTTACTGATCAGCAGAAAGCACATGAGTAACTATTCAGTGATTTGCAGAATTTATTAACATTGATCGGCTATGGGTGACTGTACTGAATCATGACTTCAGTTTATTGATGTATGTCTGTTTGTAAGTATGTCTTTTGTATCTATTTTTTAAATTTTCTTTTATCATTTTATGTATATTTTTTCTCTTGTTTGTAAATTTAGCTAATTAAAAAAAACTCTAGATGGCCACCCAAAACAAATATACAAAAGAAAGACGGTACATGCTACTAAAGTAAACCAATTAAATTGGACTCAGAACTAAAATTTGTTGTATCCTACCAAACTGGAGTTCGGCTCAACCTGACTAAATGCTGGGGAAAGAGGCAAGCTAGACCAACTGTATAACGAGAGAAAGATTGTTCCAAAGAGCATTAAACGGATCTCCTGAGTCCCTCCTGGGCCCTTTGAATTGTAATTTAACAGCTTCTCAAAGATTTCCCTGAGAAAGGAAGGTTGGAGACAGGATGAAAATTATCCAGATATGTGGGACCCATAAAGGATTCTTGCTAAGATAGGAAAGAGCATGCCTATCTCAAGGAAGCATTTGGAATTGGTGGAGCAGTGGGCTAATGCCTCCTTAAGTAACACCAGCTGCCTGCAATTAGTGCAGGTTCGAGTCCCACCAGGCTCAAGGTTGACTCAGCCTTCCATCCTTCCGAGGTAGGTAAAATGAGGACCCAGATTGTTGGGGGCAATTAAGCTGACTTTGTAATAATGCCGCTTGGGAGGGGTGTGAAAGCCCTAATAAGCAGCCATATACATAGAATGAAGGCTACTGCTAAGCTTGTAAGCCGCCCTGAGTCTTCGGAGAAGGGCGGGATATAAATGGAATTAAAAATAAAAAAAATATATAAATGGAATTAAAATAAATAAATAAATAAAAATAAATTGCATGAATCCACCTACTGGTGGAACTCTTGACCAATCAAGAGGACCATGGATTTAACACAGATGGACACACAGCAGCAAGGATTCTATCCACTTCCTTAGAACCCACACGTTCCTTTTCAAACCATATCGCAAGATCATGTGTCACCAGGATTTGCCCAGATGCACTCCAGCTTAGATAGCAGTGTTGGCAGTAGCAATAGCACTTAGACTTCTGTATCGCTCTGTAGTATTTTACAGCACTCTCTGAGCGGTTTACCATGTCAGCCTATTGCCCCCAACAACCTGGATCCTTAATAAATGGTCTTCCTTGAGTAATGGAATGTGTGGATGGAGCTTAGATCAACCTGACTAAATGCTACTAAAGGGGGTGGCGGGGAGACGCAGCGCTCCTGTGGTCATAGGGGCAGGTACACTGCCAGCACCCAAATTTGGATCACATGACTAGGAACAAGGGGAAGACATGTTGCCTAAGAAACAATCAGACAGAAGCCCCCAGTGGCTAAAGACTCAGAGAAAGAAACTCTGACTGACCCACATTAATGGATCAAATATTTTAAAATGGTGCTGAGGAGTTTGTGCTTCCAGATTTGCAAGATTCTGTTAAGGTAGCCTTACATTACAGGTAGTCCTTGACTTATGACCGTTCATTGATACAATGACCATTCAAAGTTATGAAACTGCTAAACGAAAGGACTTAAGCCCCAAACATTAAGTCACATTTGTCAGTGCTGTTGTAACTTTGAACAGTCACTAAATGAACTGTTGTAAGTCAAGGACTTTCTGTAGTGGCCTTAAAAATGGTGGATATATACTCAAGTTCATAAACCAGTCAACTTTGCCTTTCCCACCTTATCATGGCTTGGGATTTACACACGAACACTTTGTGATCTGTTCCATAGTTATCCCTTGCATTTATTGGGTTGTCTTTCCGGGATCTATCTTTTCTATATTTTTCTTATTATGAAAACAACATACTCCTGTCTCTGAGTTTTGTGTCCTGAGTGTTAAACAGCATGATTTAACAGCAAGTTCCACTTCCAGTACATTTCAATTAGATGATGCCAATATACAGTCAATTCATTTCATCTTTTACTGGGCTCATGTTGAGAGCCTTTAATACTGTAAATTCAAGCCTCTGAATAAATTCAGCTCTTGTTTCTGCAAAAACCGTTTCTCATGTGCTATTATTTATACAGTGATATAACTGGTATGTAAAACCTAGATTGCATCTTTAAAATTCCATTAAGGGTTGACAGGGAAGTGGATTTAGCAACTAGATAATTTCTTTTCACTTATTTCTCTTAGGACACATGAGATAAAGCATTTTCCTTATTGGGCAAATCAAGTCAAGTTCCCCAAAGGCATCTTGCTTTCAATTATCCTAGAAATTATATAAAACAGAGTATAGATCCCAAGAAGAGAGAGGGAGGTTTTTAAGAAGAGTTTGGACAACCATTTGTCTGAAATGTTATAGGATTCCCTGCTTGAATAGGAAGACTAGAAGACCTCCATGATCCCTTCCAATTCTGTTATTCTGAGTAGAAAACAGTAAATACTGCCTATCAACATGCAACCAGAAAATTCACATATCCTCCCCCCAACCATTATAGTTAATGTAATAACTCAATTTAACAGATTTGAATATAACAAATAAGATGTGATGCAGTAAACCTTGGCTGAGAACATGGATGGAAGATTCTGAGAAGGTAGAGGAGATAGGCAAGCTTATAGGATATGTTGCACTGGGATCTTGGCATTCATTAAGGTAGAGGTGGGAACGATGGCCTCTTTAAGACTTATGGACTTCCACTCCCAGAATTCTGAGCCAGCATGTCATAAAAGGGCCACAAGTCAAAAAAAGGGCCATCATTCCCCACCCCTGCATTAAGAGAAGGGACAGAGAGGGAGGCCATAGGAGAAAGGCAGACTGTTGGGATAGGCTGTGCTGCGAGCTGCTAGGGAGACAAATGGAAAGGGGTGATGCCCACCAACCTCATTCTATTTGTTTTTATTCTAAGGAAATAAAGTAAACTCTTATTTTAATTCAGGCCTATTGGACCCTCCTTTGCCCTTTGCAGTCTACCACATTGTCTATCTGAACTGGGAACATGTGCTGAAATCCAAGAGCTTTATTTTAAAAAAAGAATTAAGTTCAACTTGGATGATTGTTTTGATTTTTTGTGGAATTCTCCCTGTGTGATGATTGCCTTTTCCTTATGTTTCCCTTCTCCCAAAGATTTACTTTTTTCCCTCAAAATCTGGCTGTATGAGTTTAATAAGCAAATTTCTCATTATATTCTGTCCTTGTACACAACAGGCTGTAGTTTGGCACAAGGTCTGTTGAATTTTGTCTTTCTGGGCTTTTGGGAGGCAAATCCATTTTTTTCCTTTTCATTTCTATTGGGCTGAGCTGAAAGGGGAAGACTCAGGGCTTTTTTCCTCATAGAACGCTCAGAATGGTGTTCCGGCACCCTTTTTTGCACACACACAAAAAAAGCTTTTGCACAAGCTACGCTACTCCCTCTATTGTCTTTCAAAAACCTATTGGCTTTTGAAAGCCAATAGGAATTGCCGCTGAGCATGCCAAAAGACCTGGCTGGCAAACGTTGCACAGGCAAGTTGTCTGCAGCGAAGGCGAGTTGGCAGGAACTTTGCATCTCTCCCTGCTGCCCAACTACACCATCTCAACTATGTAAGTAAGAGAGGACAGAATTAAACAGAATTAGGTCTTAAACTAAAAATTAGGGTTAAAGTTAGCCTATTGAAATGAGTGCCAACAACAAGGACCAAAACTATGAATGCTTGCATTTGACTTCTTGGGATCTGATAGATCAGGGAATACTATATTTGCATGTATTCAAAATTGAAAACTAGAAGGGCAGATGTAATTACAATATTTTTTTAGAGAGATGTTTTTTCCCCAAAGCACTGAATCAGAGTCTTGGACAATAAATCATTTGTGCTGGAAAAGTATACCAAAACTATAAACATTATTTCTAACTTAAATTGCAAGAAAAAGAGGCTGTGCCATCAACACAGAACACCATCAAAGTAATATATATGCTGAATATTGTTTCTTCCTGAAATACTGAAATATTTTTTGATGAAATTTCCAACAAATCTCAACAAGCCAGGAGTTTCAGAATGACACTGAGCTTCTTTAAATAAGGAAAGAAAGAACAAGGATGAAACTGAAGAAAATGGGGCAAGATATTATCTTTTCAGTGACACGTCATTTCTCAGCACTGCTTGAGCAACTCAAAGATACTTATTAGGAAAAGTTCCAGCAAAGAAAATGTTTCTTCTGGAGAATTTCACCCCCATTATAACTGCACATTTGTTCTATTGGGCTGACCCTTTATTCAAATAAATGTTTATATCATATTTCTAAATGGATGATATGTAGGAAGAGGAAGAAGAGATTGTCCTAGAAAAATGTTCCTTCCTGACAAGCAGCCATTATGGCTAGAAGACCTACCATTAGGCAGAATGAATCAAGCCTTTAAGTGGCAGATGCCAGCAAGAGAGACATAGAATGACATTGAAATACTGAAAGTCAGAATTTATCCCAGGCAGAGAAAATTCTCCTCCATTTCTTCTCACTCAGTTTGATGAAAGAAAATATGCTTGCAAAATGTAGGAGTAACTCTCAAATTGGTGTGTTTTCCTCTTGCCCTAATAGTGATGAGATAGTCAAAGGATGTTGTGTGAATATGCAATCATTTCTCCATCAGGCTGCAACATCCTTGTCTTGCCACATGTCGATTAAATGTCTTTCCATATGTCAATTAAATCCCAAGAGAAGAGATCGTGAGGGACCCACTTTATCTGAGGGAGTCCTGTCCCAGAGAAAAATTTGAAGAACTTTTCCCCTACCTGAAGAAATTGAAATATCCAATATTCTCCACTACTCCACCAGATTTGGTGGAGAATTTTAAAAAGGCCATTTGTGCTTAAATCTAGTCAGAACTGGAAGTGTACCACGGGTTCTTGTTAAGATGGTCTGTTGAAGTAAGTTTCATCTGGAACCCTAAGTTTCATCTGGAATCCTATCAGTTTCTGTATGTAGAATTGAAAAAGCCATAGGAAATTTTATTCTTCATCATAAAATATTTGTTAAATTTCTTGACCCAGCATAGATTTTTCATTCAGCTCAACAAAACTTCAAAACTTTCAGCTCAACAAAACTTCAAAACTTCTGTTGAAATTTTTTATTTTATTTTTTATTTTAATTCCATTTATATCCCGCCCTTCTCCGAAGACTCAGGGAGGCTTACAAACTTAGCAGTAGCCTTCATTCTATGTATATGCCTGCTTATTAGGGCTTTCACACACACACCCCAAGCGGCATTTTTACAAAGTCAGCTTAATTGCCCCCAACAATCTGGGTCCTCATTTTACCTACCTCGGAAGGATGGAAGGCTGAGTCAACCTTGAGCCTGGTGGGATGCGAACCTGCACTAATTGCAGGCAGCTGGTGTTACTTAAGGAGGCATTAGCCCACTGCTCCACCAAGGCAGAAGTGTGAAGGAGCTACCAGTCATTTGCTTTAGCTTATTTAAGACGGGAAAAATCTATTTCTCAAGAAATATATTTCATTTTTAGGCAACAATTACCTAAAAGGACATCATATCTTTTGATGTATTTATAGTGAGTTACATACCCTGGCACAATTTAATAGCTTCTATAATGGCTTAACATTGTCAGTCATCACCATTTATATTATTCAGCTTCAGCCCTTGTCTATTTTGCCAGAAATGACTTATGACCATGCAACTACCAGAAGGGGGAAATATTATGCCATTTTTAAATTAGGAGATGTACCGGTAGTTCCCTTCATTGCTTTTGAGTACCAGTAAAACAGTATGCTCTATGTAACAAGCAATTTGTTCAGTGTGGCATTTTTTTTTGCTGTAAATTTATGCAATTTGTTTTTAAATTTAATGCTCTCCCCAAGCAATATAACTTTGAAAGAGATTCTATGAAACATTTTGGGGCAATTTCACCTTTGTTCAGCATCACATTTGTGCAACAGAGAAAGCACTCAGACGAGTTATTCCCTAGCATATAATTGACTCTCTGCCGTCCACATGGAGAAAATAGGTTGGGGCAGGAGAACAAATATCTTCAAAGGCTGTGCCAGGGAAGGAAAAAGCTGGCCTGTCAGATCCAGAAATGGATGAAGTAATCCTGAGGCTGCCTTAAATTATAGAGATGGCCAGCCAGCCGGAAAAGATGAAAGCTCTGCAAGAACACTGTAGAAAAGGGGTGTCAAACTTAGCCCTTTTATGACTTGTGGAGTTCAAATCCAAGAATTCCTCAGCCAGCATGCCTGCCTGAGGAATTCTGGGAGTTGAAGTCCACAAGTCATAAAAGGGCCAAGTTTGAAGACCCCTGCTGTAGAAAGTCAAAACTGGTTACTTCCCTTGTAGCTCTCTGCAGTATAGCCAGACACAGAACAAGGTTTAACCTATACATGTAGTCCTCAGTAAGTGACACAATTAGGACAGGCAAACTGGTGGCTAAGTGAAACTCCAGTTGGGTTTCTGATTTTACTTCACCTTTGCTTTGCTTCACAGAACCTGCAAAGGTTGTAAATGCAAGGATGGACTGTGAAATTACATTTTCATCCCTATTGCAACTGCAAACCGTTGCTAAACATAGACAAAGACTACCTGTTATAATGGTGAAGTTCTTTGTGGAGGAGAGAGGTTATGTACTTTTAAATTAAGTCAAAAACCATGTGAAATTAGGCTGGTGGGCACATGTTCCCTTGTGCTGCAGATTGCCCATTCCAGGCAGGCTGTGAATGGGTTATGTGCCTCCTGATGAACATTGTCTTTCTCCTGTTTCTTTTTCTCTTTGCAAAGAAAGTAGGGCAATGGTGGTTCCTCTTACTTGTGTTGAAGGAAAAGTCTTCATCAGGGTTCAGTTCAAGCTGGGAATAAACAGCATGGCGACTAGAAGGTTGCAGTTTATTGAAGAGGAGAGTCAGACAGAAAGATAGCTCTGGAAAAAAAGAGAGACCACATGTAGTAGGGAGTGGGTTTTATATCCTCTTGGGCTTTTGTTTGGAGTTGTTTCCTGTTCCTGTTTGAGGCTTTGTATTTCCTGTGTCATGTACTTTGACCTGAGTCTGAGTATGCCCCTTTGGCATCTGTGGTTTAATCCTATTATGTCCTGTCCTAGAGTTTGGGTGGGGTATGTAGGTGTCTTTGTCTTCCTAAGCTTCTAGCTGGAGGGCTCCAACCTTCCTGAATGGATTATTTACGTCTGCATTTCTACAGAGCTGGTTTCTGCTTGGGGGA
The DNA here is from genome assembly GCF_947247035.1 of Vipera ursinii. Classification (NCBI taxonomy): domain Eukaryota; kingdom Metazoa; phylum Chordata; class Lepidosauria; order Squamata; family Viperidae; genus Vipera; species Vipera ursinii. The sequence goes on from NC_139518.1 coordinate 68,234,243, forward strand.
GGGAGACTTGGGGCTATTAAGAAAAACTGGGCATGCTTTTCTGCCTCTTTAAGATCCTTTGAGGAAATAATAATATATTCTGCCCTTTTAATATTTCCTTCTCTGGGGCGTGGTGTGTGTGTGTGTGTGTGTGACTTCCCACACTTGCATGGAAAGAGTAACTGCTCTAAAGGACAGGATTTTATCTGAGAACCCGATTGCATCTTCTATCCTATGGTGCAGCCAGAAGGAAACCCGGTTCTGGTAGCCTAACCTGTAATGTGTGGCTTTGCTCCCTCCTTCAGTATTCAACTCAAAATATATCATAGACAGATATAGATAATTTGTTACTTAGGAATATAAGGAATATTAGGGATTTATTTGGAACAAGGCTATAGGTTAGCACTGTACAACAGTGTTTCTTAAAATTGGCAGCTTTTAAGATCTGTGGGCTTCAACTCCCTTGGCTAGACAATTCTGGGAACTGAAATCCACATATCTTAAAGTTACCAGGTTTGAGAAACTGAAGTAATTTAATTTAATTTAATTTAATAACATTTATATACCGCCCTTCTCCCTGAGGACTCAGGGCGGTTCACAGGGCAGAATAAAATAATGAATACAAACATTAAAAAAGATTAAACAAATTGCCCTAATTAAAACAGTATAAATACAACACTAAAAACCCCCAGAAAAGTTAAAAAAACAAAAATAAAATAACCCCAACACTCCCCCTCAGGCTAGGCCGGCTTGTACAAACAGAAATGTCTTAAGATCGCGACGAAAGGAGCGAAGATCGGGCGCCATCCGGAGCTCAACCGGTAGCTGATTCCACAGCTCCGGAGCGCCCACAGAGAAGGATCTCCCCCTGGGGGCCACCAATCGACATTCTCTGATCGGTGGCACCCTGAGGAGGCCCTCTCTGTGGGAACGCACAGGGCGCAGGGAGCTTGATGCCGGCAGCAGATGTTCCCTGAGGTACTCCGGCCCCATGCCATGGAGTGCTTTAAATACCGTTACCAGTACCTTGAATCTCACCCGGAAGACAACTGGCAACCAATGCAGCTCACGGAGCAGAGGCGTAACGTGGGAGTATCGGGAGACTCCCAACACCACTCTCGCGGCTGCATTCTGTACCAGTTGGAGCTTCCGAGTAGTCCTCAAGGGCAGCCCCATGTAGAGAGCGTTGCAGTAGTCCAGACGAGAGGACACGAGCGCATGAGTGACCGTGCATAAATCGTCCCGGCTAAGATAGGGCCGCAACTGACGCACCAGGCGAACCTGTGCGAAGGCCCCCCTAGTCACGGCTCCTATATGGTCTTCCAAAGTGAGCCGTGAATCTAGGAGGACCCCCAAGTTGCGAGCCCTATCTACGGGGGGTAATAGTTCACCCCCCATAACTAGAGGTGGAATGTCCGAATAAACCCGGGACGAAGGTATGCAAAGCCACTCAGTCTTGTCGGGGTTGAGCTGGAGTCTGTTCCTCCCCATCCAGACCCGAACCGCCTCCAGGCAACGGGACATCACGTTGAGGGCATCACTGGGGTGGTTTGGGGTCGAAAAGAAAAGTTGGGTATCATCAGCGTACTGATGGTACCCAACTCCAAAGCCACGAATGATCTCACCCAGCGGCTTCATGTAGATGTTGAACAGGAGAGGCGAGAGGACCGACCCCTGAGGAACTCCACAAATGAGAGACCTCGCGGTCGACCTCTGCCCCCCTGCCAACACCGACTGCGAACGTCCCAAGAGATAGGAGGAGAACCACTGTAAAACTGTGCCTCCCACTCCCAATCCCCTGAGACGCCGCAGCAAGATACCATGGTCGATGGTATCGAAAGCCGCCGAGAGGTCTAATAGGACTAGGACAGAGGAATGCCCCCTGTCCCGAGCCCTCCAGAGATCATTCACCAGCGCGACCAATGCCGTCTCCGTGCTGTACCCGGGCCTGAAACCCGATTGGTACGGGTCTAGATAATCCGCTTCATCCAGGACCAAAGGGAGCTGATGCGCCACCACACTCTCAACAACCTTCGCAAGAAAGCGAAGGTTGGAGACAGGACGAAAGTTGTTCAATACAGCCGGGTCCAGGGCAGGCTTCTTGAGGAGAGGCCTCACCACCGCCTCCTTCAAGACGGCGGGGAAGATACCCTCACTCAAAGAGGCCGATATAACTGCCTGGAACCAGCTGCGTGTCCTCTCCCGGGCTGCATAAACCAGCCAGGAAGGGCACGGGTCCAGTAAACATGTGGTGGTGCTCAGCCTCCCCATGATCCTGTCCACTTCCTCCGGAGTAGGAAGTAGCCGAAGGACCACTCGGGACGACAGGCTAGTTCAACAACAGGTTTATTAAGAGCAAGGCAAACATAGAATAACTTGTCCGGCTTTTATAGCCGGCAGCTGGTAGCGAGGACCAATCAGCGGTGTTCATTTTGGCGCCCTGTCAGGCAGGGACCAATCCGCGTCGTCTTTTGTTGACAGCTCCGGCTTCCGCGTGTCTTGGTGTTTTGACAGCCGCGAGCTGTCAGTGGTTGCGCCTGCGCTGTACGGTGGGTGCTTTGACAGCTCAGGCTTCTCCGTAGTCCGGCGTTTGACAGCCGCGAGCTGTCAGTGGTGGCGCCTGCGTGGTGCGAGGAACTTTGACAGCTGTCAAAGTTCCCGCGTGTATTTCTGTCAGGCGGTTTTACTTTATATACTAGGCGATGCCTTCTTATTTGTACTGTTAACATATATATACATTGATTAAAGGAATGTTTACATATATAATACACCCCTTACCCCTCCCCTGGTTCGTTTCTTCCTTCTTGGATGTTTGAACCTGCCCACTGATAGTCTTTTAGGTAGGTGGGTGGTCTTCGATTCCTGGTTGAGCGGCGAAGGGGTGGTGGGTGTTCTGGTTCTGGTTCTTCGTCTTGGTGCTCAGCTTCCTGGTTTGGGATAGGCCGCATTTCCGGTGGGGGTTGTAAGTCGGCACTGGTTGGTTGCTCAGAAGCGTGTGGTGGTTGTCTGGGTCTGAGCTGGTCAATATGGCGGCGTATGTTGCCCTGTGCTTGCGTAGCCACAAGGTATGAGATGGGCCCTGTTTGTTTTATTACTGTCCCTTGGACCCACTTGTTTTTATCTGTGTATGAACGTGCCCATATTAATTGACCAGGGTTGAGTTTGCGGCCGGGGTGGGGGTGCTGTTTTTCTTCTGGGGCTGTGTCAGGGTGCAGTCTGTCGAGACGTGTTATTAGCCTCCTCCCCCATCTTAATTCTGCTGGTGATTTGCTAGTTGTAGAGCATGGTGTTGTGTGTTGTGATAAGAGGAACTGGCTGAGTTGCCTTTGCCAGTTTCCTTTAACGAATTTTTTCAAGGCTTCTTTTGTGTATCGTACCATAATTTCAGCCATTCCGTTCGACGATGGGTGGAACGGCGCCGACGTGACCAGCCTAATACAATTCCTCGTAGCGAAGATCTGAAATTCACGAGAGGTGAATTGAGGTCCATTGTCAGAAACTATGGTATCAGGTAGGCCGTGTGTTGCGAATATTTTTCGTAAGGCGTGAATAGTGGCTGTGGACGTTGTTTTCCTAAGGGGTGTGACTTCCAGCCATTTGGAATAGCTGTCCACTACAATTAAGAAACTTTGGCCCTGGATAGGTCCTGCAAAATCTATATGTATGCGTGACCAAGGGTTCCTTGTAGTCTCCCATTTATGGATTGGTGCCTGGGGTGGTTCATTCCTGGTCTCCTGACAGGTGTAACACCCACCCACATACTGTTCAATTTGTTTATCTATGCCGGGCCACCACACATAACTTCTGGCCATCGCCTTCATTTTTACAATTCCAGGGTGCCCTTCATGTAAAATGTGCAATGTTTGGTCTATGTTTTTCTCTGGTATGATGACCCTATTTCCCCATAGCAGGCAACCTCTGTGTGTTGAAATCTCATTTTTTCTGTTATAATAAGGTTGGAATTGGGGTTGTGGGTTTTGAGTTGGCCACCCAGTTGTGGCCCATTTGAGGACTCTGGCAAGTATTTTATCTTTTGTTGAATTATTGGCTATAATGTTTGCAGTCAGGGGGCATTCTGGAAGTTGGGAGATTGCTAAAATCCCGCTGGCTGGGGCTGGGTCTGAGTCCCTGGTTTGTATGGGCAGTCTGCTGAGGCAGTCAGCATGGCCCAATTCTTTACCTGGTTTATGTATTAGCTGATAAGAATAGGCTGCTAAAAATGTTGACCATCTTAAAATTCTCGGGGAGAGGATTTGTGGAGTAGTTTTATTCCAAGTAAATATGCCTAGCAGGGGTTTGTGATCTGTAAATATTGTAAATGGTCTTCCATACAGATAATCGTGAAATTTTTTGACCCCTGCCACTATCGCTAGGGCTTCCCTGTCAATTTGTGCATAGTTTCTTTCAGCTTTGGTCAGAGTGCGTGAATAGAAAGCTATGGGTCTTTGTGTACCGTCCTTGAATATGTGACTTAATACAGCCCCGATTCCATAGGGAGAGGCATCGCAAGCGATGCATATTGGGGTGTCTTCCCTGAAAAGGGTGATAGTTGAGCTGTGACAGATAAGCTTTTTTAACGATTGGAAACTGTTCTCATGTTCCTTGGTCCAGGACCAAGTTGTACCTTTGTCTAGGAGCCTATGGAGCGGCTCTGCAATAGTGGCTTTGTGGGGAATGAAGGCATGGTAAAAGTTTAACAGCCCCAAAAAGGATTGAAGCTCTTGCTTATTCCTAGGGCTGGGTGCGGTTTGAATAGCCATTAGTTTTTCAGCGGTGGGGTGGATGCCCTGGCTATCAATTTTATACCCTAGGAATTCTGTAGAAGTGACTCCAATAGAGCACTTCTCCCGCTTAAGTTTGAGACCGGCTTCTCTGAGCCGGCTCAGCACAGCTGACAACCTGTCAGCTAAACTAGCTTCGTTTTCCCCGGCGATGAGAACATCGTCGAAATAGGGGCAGACCCCGGGTATTCCCTTCAGGGTCTTTTCCATGATGCCCTGAAAAATACCCGGGGCTGCAGATATGCCGAATTGTAGCCTCTTTACTTTAAAAGCACCGCGGTGGGTGACAATAGTTTGAGCTTCCGCGGTGTCGTCTGTGACAGGCAGCTGTAAATACGCCTGTGTGAGATCCAGCTTGGCGAAAATGGTGCCAGAGCGGATGGAAGCAAATACGTCCCTTACCGCTGGCACCGGGTAAGCGTGGGGGCTGAGGGCTAGGTTGACTGTCGCTTTATAGTCCGCGCACAGTCTCACTTCGCCATTAGGTTTGATTGGGGTGACAATAGGGGTCTCCCAGGTTCCCCCTTCTGTTGGCTCCAGTACCCCTAGTCCCACGAGTCGGTCCAGCTCGTTTTCAATTTTTTCTTTAAGGGCGAAAGGTACCCTCCTAGCTCTTATTTTAATTGGTTGAATTGCTGGATTTAGTTGCAGGGAAATGGGGGAACCTGTATATTTCCCTAAAGTGCCATCGAAAACGTCGGCGTACTTCTCGCAAACGGCTTCTAGGCTAGGTGTTTGAATGGTATTAACCCCCGTTAAGGCGATGCCCAGTGGAGTGAACCAGTTTAGCCCTATCAAATTGGTACGGTTCCCTGGCGTAACTAAAACCTCCAGGGGACCCTTGAACCCCTTATACTGCACCAGGACCTTGGCTTTCCCTTCCAACGGAATAGGGGTTTTCTGGAAGTCTGCAAGGTGTACCTGAGTTTGTTTCAGGGGAATTTGTCTTCGGCCTTTCTGACAGATTTCCTGATAGGTTGTCAGCGAAATTAATGAGACTGCTGACCCTGAATCTACCTCCATGTGGCAGGGCACCCCCTGAATTCTGACCCAGATCTTAACCTTGGAGCTTATGCTGTTTACCCTGTCAATTGTCTCTACCAGGGGGCCTGGTGGGGTTTCTCTGCTGGCCTGGGCAGCCGGCCTACCTGGGGGGTTTGCCTCCACCTCATTGATGTTGTCCCGGCCCTTGCTGCGGCACACCGGCTTGATGTGGCCAGTCTTCCCGCAGTTGTGGCATTTCGCGTTCCTAAAACGGCAGCTTCCTCGGGCATGGTTGCCCCCGCAGCTGGCACAGGCGGCCCGTTGCTCGTAACGCGGTGGTGGCGGTGGTGGGTTCCTGGATCCGCGGCGGTCCGACGTTCTTCCCCTCCTCGGCTGCCGGTGCTCCATCCTGCGCTGTAGGGCTTCCCCATCGGTGAAGTCTACTGACTCTCCGCTGTCGCTGAAGGTTGCGCTTTCCTGGTAGACGGTCGCGGGGGTCTCTGGGGTCGTGTTCGTCGGCTTCTTCTTGTGGCTGTGTTCATATGCCATGATTTCCCTGGTCAGCTCTGCCAGGTTCATGTCGGGTTTGGACGTCAGTTTCTTCTGTAGCTTCTCGTCCCTCAGACCGATCACCACCTGGTCTCTGATGCGGTCTTCCAGGTCGGGGAAGGAGCAGTTCCGCGCAGCGTGTCTGACCCCGGCAATGAATTCGTTGGCGGGCTCGTCCTGCCGTTGTTTCTTTTGTGCGAATTGCACCCGCCAGTACAGTTCTGAACGCGCTGGCATGTAGTACTTGTTCAGCTGGTCCACCAGGTCAGCGTAGGAGACTTCCGTGATGGGCACTGGGCTGAACAGCCCGACGGCTGCGTCGTACACCGGGGGCCCGCTGATGTACAGCAGAGCGGCGGCCTTTGCTCGGTCGTCAGTGATTTTACTGACGAGGAGAAATCCCTCGACTTGGCCGAGGTGTGATTGCCATCTCTCGGGATGGCGGGTATCAAACTCCCTCACACGGCCGAAGTTTGCCATGTCGTCCGGTCCTGGGTTGCTCCGATGGAAGTTAAAACTTCCGTGACAGCTCTTGCCGGGAACTCTCTTCCTCGGCCGTGACTTCAGCTCCGGAGCGATCCCACCTTCGTCGCCAGTGAAGTAGCCGAAGGACCACTCGGGACGACAGGCTAGTTCAACAACAGGTTTATTAAGAGCAAGGCAAACATAGAATAACTTGTCCGGCTTTTATAGCCGGCAGCTGGTAGCGAGGACCAATCAGCGGTGTTCATTTTGGCGCCCTGTCAGGCAGGGACCAATCCGCGTCGTCTTTTGTTGACAGCTCCGGCTTCCGCGTGTCTTGGTGTTTTGACAGCCGCGAGCTGTCAGTGGTTGCGCCTGCGCTGTACGGTGGGTGCTTTGACAGCTCAGGCTTCTCCGTAGTCCGGCGTTTGACAGCCGCGAGCTGTCAGTGGTGGCGCCTGCGTGGTGCGAGGAACTTTGACAGCTGTCAAAGTTTCCGCGTGTATTTCTGTCAGGCGGTTTTACTTTATATACTAGGCGATGCCTTCTTATTTGTACTGTTAACATATATATACATTGATTAAAGGAATGTTTACATATATAATACAGAAACAGTGTGGTAGAAGATTTATAAACATAGGCTTTTTGAAACCAATATGTAAAGAAAGGGAACTAGACTAGAGCACTTAACCGAACTGTATGCATAAACTAATTAACAGATGAAAGATACTGATTTTGCAGATGTGTGCCTACAAAAATTCCTTATTTCCCTTTGTTAAGAATAAGAGCAATACATTTCATTAGAACAAAAATACCATCTCTTGAGTGCCATATCAGTTGCATAATTCACTTTTGTTTTACGGAAAGTATATTTTGCTAAAATATTTATTATGAATATGCCAGTTCTTCCTTTTGCAAGAAAAAAATATTTTAAAAATTAAGCCCCTCCCCAAAAACACCAAAAGGTTTTTTTATGTGTTATTTTAAAATTTTGTGCTTGCAATGCTCCTCCCTCCAGGAGCGTTAATTCCACTATACAATAATGCATGAAAAACAATGCAACATAATATTATCAGTGACACGAGGCAATCTAGCCTCAGAGGTACAGCTTCAGCAAGGACAATCCATATGCTCAGGTAAATGTGTTTAAGATTTTAGTCTTACTGTGGTATATATACAAAGAATGGTAATGTATAGATTTTGTACATGCTGCTTTCTGTACAATATGAGAACAAGTAGAACTATATTAGTGTAGTGATACCTTGTTCCTTCTTAAGAAAATAATCTTTTCTGGCAGCATCAACACAAAAGGATGCAGAATAAAAACAATTAGAAGTAATCATAGTAGCTGTGAAATCCATATGACAACTTCACTTCACACTCTATGCACTGAGGCTAGAGTGTTGATTAGATTCAACACCAGATCCATGAGTAAGAGGTCTAATTTTAAACTGCCCTGCAAATTTGCCCCCACTAAGAGGTTTAATATGTTTCAGGGACTGTGAATGATGTTACTATACCAACTGAACGCGAGATGAGAATTGAAAATGTAAAATTACATCATATTTCCCAGAATGGGTAGAATCTAACTGTTGTATAAATGTCAGTTTATACTGAAAATAGGTTAAATAAATCCAGAAAAATATATTTTAAAATATAAGCTAAAAAATGATAAGCTAAACAAATGAACCTTGCTGAGTCTTTTATCAGTTGTCCAAAGGGGGGAATGATTTCAAAGAGGTGATATAAATGAACTCCTACTATACTATATGTAGTGATAAATCCAGCTGATACCACCCTAAGTGTGACGGTATGTGCGAATAACCTTGGGTAATTGGCCAAGAGCAGGGGTAGGCAACCTCGGCTTTTTTATGACTCATGGACTTCAACTCCCAGAATTCCTGAGTCAGCTGACTCAGGAATTCTGGGAGTTGAAGTCCATGAGTCATAAAAGAGCCGAGGTTGCCTACCCCTGGCCAAGAGATACAGTCAAGGAACTGGTCAGATAAGAGAACGGATAGCCACAGTTGAGTAGTGGGTGGAGAAGAGGCCCTCTCTAGTTTCTTCTATTGTAAAGGTGATAGAAGTAAATGAAAGGTCTCCAAATTTTAATATTGAAAGAGAAATTTAAAACTGAATATGCTGCAGTGGAAATTTACTAGGTGAATGGAGATGAGAACCAGGAAAGGAGAGCACAAAGAAAGGATGCTAAGTGAAACACGTAGGCAAAAATTAGCTGGGTCTTGAGAGTGGGAAAGGAAGAAGACAAGCTATCAGTACATCTGTAAGAGAAGATAAGTAGAAAAACAGGAAAGAACCTATTTTTTTCTAAGAGGTCATAAAAAGGGGGCTAGAACTCAAGCAACTGCGCATCTGCAATTAGTTGATTAATATTAACTGACACACCTTGCATAAATTATCTCTTAATTTTAATGTACATGGGATGTATGATTTAGTATATAGCAGGAAATATGTAGGAGGTGGTCGGAAAGAGTGTAACCTCATAGTACCTCAGCCAATGGGGAAAGAGGAGGGATGTGCGTCCGAGGCCAGGGATCTATAAAAATGGGAATATTTTGGGTTGAAACTTTGGAGAGAACCAAGCTTTGATAACTTCTCTCCCCGCTTTTTGCAATAAACCAAACAAAAGGCCTTCACTGTGTCTTGGCTGGTTATTGGTCAGGCGAACTTGTCTCTGGTCATGAAGGAAAGTGGTCAGGAGCACATAACAAAGGTGATGGTGGGGTGGGGGGGGGAAGAGATTGTTCTTTTAGACTTGCAAGGTTCCATCAATATAGCTTTGCAATAAAATAGAATTAGCCCATCTATTTGTCATTCCTCTCTAGTTTACCAGATTCCTTCAGGGCTGACACTAAGTAATTAAAGTTCAGTTCTTGCATCTAGAACTTTGTTTACTTAAGATGTAAATGGTTTGGACAGAGAATAAAAAGATAGCATGCCCCAAGATTTGCTGAGGTAGCACGTAGGGATGTTACAGTTTTCTTATAGACCAGGGGTCAGCAACCTGAAACAGTGAAAGAGCCACTCGGAAGCGGTTGCCTCACAAAACGAAAAACTGGGAGCCGCAAAAAATGTGTGCACATGCGCGTACATGCGTGCATGCGCAGAACAGGGTTTGACTGAAGAGTGGAGCCAAGGCGAGATATGCACCTACCCTGCATATTTGAATTGATTGGTTGAACTTTTTTAGTCCCACTTTTTTTTGGGGGGGGACTGCACATGGCAGAGGACTAGGAGCCGCTAGAGATGGCAGAAAGAGCCGCATGCGGCTTCGGAGCTGTGGGTTGCAGATCTGTGTTATAGACCAATACAAGCTCTTTTTTCAGTGTTATTATTTTCAGATAGATAACATGGAGAGGAAAATATGGAGAGAGAAAAAAATGAGATAACATTCATCACATGCACAGTTTTTATTATTCAGCCGGAATGACTAATTCTTCATTGTAATTCTGGATATATTTGAGAACCAGAAAATCATGCTGAAGGGCAATAGCAGCTGTGTGTATTGTATACCTGTGGTAGGTGAAGTTTCCTGGCATTCCACTAAAGAAAAAAAAGGTGTATTTTTAGAACAAGCAAAATAATTGTTTTAAAGGATTTCCTTTAAATACAATAAATACTACATACCAAAAGATTTTCATTGGACTTCTGAGTTCTGATACTGCATGGGTTGACTTGTTTAAATATGCCTTGCCCTCTGTTCTGTCTCGTTGAAATTTAGAGTAATCTATTATTTGTGTTGTTTTATTGGTAAATAGTGTTCAGGTCAGTTGATTTTCACCATAAGGAATAGTATTGACTGTGCTGCCTTGTTTGAACAAATGTAGGCACACCTTAACATGTAAAGCTGTACTTCATTTCCTTAAAATGTTGAGCCTGATGGAAAAATCTAATCCTTACTGATTTATTCTACAAAGAAGGGAATATCTAGGATTTATTCATTTAAGAACTATATTGGCAGAGGATATGACTTGAAAATTGCTAGGTCAAAGTTTCAGCACTAAAGATCAATGCAAGATATGCAGCCTGAGTTTAGAGCTGAAAAGTATTCTGTTCAATCTGATTACAGTAAATGGGGGAAACAATTTATACTGTATAGATGCTTTATAGTGTCTAACTTGTGCAGAAAATAGGAAATTGTTCAACACCACTGTTAGTATGCTGTATTTACAGCCTAAGACCAGCTGTTGATTACATGTTACAAATAATAAAAACGTTATGGGGTAGGATGTACAAATGCAAAATTACTCAAGCTGTGCACCATTTTATGTAATTCACTCCATAAAATACATTACAAAAGCATCCATGAAGGAATATAGTAGCACAGAATTCCTAGCTAGCTGGCAAAAAAAGAAATAGGACATGTGATCTAGCTAAAGGCAAAGTTGTCTGACGTAAAATGCACATAAATGTTAGTAAAATAAAGGGTCTCCCAAGCAAGCCACCATTATAATAATAGGGGATCGTGGCCCAATCATTTATAGAGGTCAGAGTTGAAGAAGCATTGCTTCTGCTCCTAATTGACTTTCTCGGATTCAAGTGGAGTAGAGAGTCCACAGTGTCTAAGATGTAATTCTGTAACTTTTTTCCCAGATGATGAAAATTTGTCTTTAAGGATCAGAGGAGTCAGTGGGGCCTTTAACTGAACACCGGTTTTAGTCAAAATCTTAAATGGCATATGAGCTTGTAAGGAGGTTAATTTAGATTATAGGCGCACAAACAAATTGGGGGCATATGAGGGAACATACTACTCCAGCTGGACTCTTCCTCCTTTGCCACAAGTCTTTTACCATCAAGAGGGAGACAGGCAGCTGACAATTACCACAGAGGTCTGTTTAGGACATCTTCAGGATAGCATTCACTGACTGGAATGGGTCTGATGTACATGAACTTTCTGAGGGAAGCAGCTCATGGTTCTCCAATAGATAATAATAATAATAATAATAATAATAATAATAATAATAATAATAATAATAATAATAATAATAATAATAATAAGAAGTTGGAAGGGACCTTGGAGGTCATCTAGTCCAACCCCCTGCTCAGGCAGGAAACCCTATACCATTTCAGGCAAATGGCTGTCCAGTCTCTTCTTAAAAACCTCCAGTGTTGGAGCCTTCACCACCTCTGGAGGCAGGTTGTTCCACTGGTTAATTGTTCTGTCAGGAAGTTTCTCCTTAGTTCTAGGTTGCTTCTCTCCTTGACTAGTTTCCATCCGTTGCTTCTTGTCCTGCTTTCAGGTGCTTTGGAGAATAGCTTGACTCCCTCTTCTTTGTGGCAACCCCCGAGATATTGGAACACTGCTATCATGTCACCCCTCACCCTTCTCTTCGTTAAACTACACATACCCAATTCCAGCAACTGTTCCCTATATGTTTTAGCCTCCAGTCCCCCAATCATCTTTGTTGCCCTTCTCTGTACCTTTTCTAGAGTCTCGACATCTTTTTTACATCGTGGTGACCAAAACTGGATGCAGTATTCCAGGTGTGGCCTTACCAAAGCCTTGTAAAGTAGTATTAGTACCTCACTTGATCTTGATTCTATCCCTCTGTTAATGCAGCCTAGCACTGTGTTGGCTTTTTTGGTAGCTGCAGCACACTGCTGGCTCATATTGAAGTAATTGTCTACTAGGACTCCGAGATCCCTCTCACAGGTATGGTGGAATCTCCAGTTAAAGTGGGGGAAGGAATGAAGTGTCTGGTCAGCTTAGAGTCTTGCAAGACAGGAAGTGATGCAGACGTGACCCTCAAATCCCTGAAGCCCTTATCAGGCTGTCCTCAAGAAAATGCAGTCAGTCTGGTGAGATTCTTGTGAATAGGTTAGCGGTGATAAAGAATCAACTCTAATCAGCTCATGGTGTCATTCTGGTTCCTTCTGCCTGACACTATGGGAGGTAAGAGGGATCAAAGCCCGGAGGAGCTGCTTCTTAGCTGCATCATCAGTGTTGTGGAAATACAGGTAGTCCTCAACTTACAGCAGTTTGTTTAGTGACTGTTCAAAGTTACAACAGCACTGGGAAAATTGACTTATGACCATTTTCACACTTATGACCATTGCAGCACCCCTATGGTCATGTGTTCAAAATTCAGAGGTTTGGCAACTGATTCATATTTATGACATTTGTGATCATGTGGTCCCCTTTTGAGAACTTCTGACAAGCTAATTCAATGGGGAAGCCAGATTCACTTAGAATCATGTCACTAACAACTGCAGTGATTCACTTAACAAGAAATGTTGTAAAAGGGGGGCAAAATTCACTTAACAAATGTTTCATTTAGGAACAGAGTGTGGTCTTAAGTTGAGGACTACTTCTTGCTTGAAATTAGATTGGCTCTCTCCCTAAGATTTTAATAGTTAACATATGGTGAAAAAAAAATTCAGGAAATCTATCTAGCCCATAGCCAGAGGAAACACACTTCAGCATCTCACTTAGATTCTTAGCTTGATCATCTACAGGTTTTAAAACATTAAGCAAGACATTTTTATCCTATTTTTCAATGTGAATTATGGGGGAATGAGAGGCATTCCTTAATTAAATCTATAAATCCCATCTCTACCTGTCTCTTTATTTTAATACCATGCTTCTGAAGGGCATCAGGTTGAGAAAAAGTGATTTTTTAAAAAAAAAATAGATTATTTATAGCAAACTTAAGAGGAGCACATGCATGAGGTTCAGTTCTTTTTAATCACAGTCAAATAGAAGAGAAGGATTGAAGAATCAATCAACAGGCACTGATGCTAATATTTTTCTCTCTGATGGAGTATGGAATAAGAAAATTCATTTAAAAGAAGCACAAAATAAAATTCCTGTGGAATATTTTGATTTAAGCAATTACTATAAATTCCTTGGAGTACAGTTATGACTCTAAAAGAAATTACTGTCTGAAGCTTGTTGGAAACTGATGTTGGCTCCATTTTTTTAACTGAAAAACTTTTATTACAATAATAACTATTACTACTGTGTATATCTTCTGAGAGGTAAGGTCTATTAAATTCAGTGAGCCAGAAAGATGAAAGAGAATCTTGGCATAAGTCAATTCACCGGATTCAAGATTTCTATTGATACTAATCAGAATGGAACAGCTTCTAATTAAATAATTAACAATAAAGGTGAAATCAACTGTGAATACGTTCAACAGATATTTTATATTACTTGATTAATACTTTTAAATGATGTGACCATCTTTTCCCCAAATTTATCCACTTCAAAACTTTCACTAGCTTGTAGCATTCATTTAATCTCAATATGTCTTAGGGAAAATCTATCAAAAGCACAATATTCTAATTTATGGAAATATAACCAACTAGATTGTTGTTGTTTTTTGTGGTGACCCTTTGAGAGCTGTATGCAACAAAATTTCATTTTTATTTATTCTGATTAGCGTACATTCAAAGTGACAATAAAGTTGTTGTTGTTCTTTGCATGTTCTCTCTCTCTCTCTCTCTCTCTCTCTCTCTCTCTCTTGTTCTACATTATCTTCCTTAATACTTTTCTTTTGTAGAACAAAAAAGTAGAAGAGGACGAGGAACATAAAAATGTGAGCTTCTCTTGAGGTTCTGAGGCAAATCTACTGTATCATTATCACCATCACCATCATCAACTGAATGTATCCTAGACTAATAGTAAAGTCAGGCACTGAATTTAAAACAGATTTCTATAAAGTACAGCAAAAATAAAATAAACACAAAACCAAACTCTTAAAACATTTTTGCTTTACTGAGTGACATTTAGATAAGATTAGATATTTTTTAAAAATGCTTATTTTCTGATTATTGCTCTGTGCTCTCTCTCTGTGTGTGTGTGTGTGTGTGCGTGTAGGAAATGAGCAGAAATGGGTAGAAGACATATTTGTTCTAAAAATATACGTAGGCTATGTTTTCAAAATCCTGCATTGTAACACTTTATATGTCTCGTAACTGCTGAACAGATCCACATGAACAATAAAATTGAGAAAAAGTGGAATTCATTGGCTGAAATTATATCTGAAAAACTCAACCTCAACAAATGGTATTTGGACTGTTTCATTATAAAACACTGTACAGGTAGTCCTTGACTTGCAACAGTTCATTTGATGAGCATTTAAGTTACAACAGCACTGAAAAAAGTGACATGACTATTTTTCACACTTACAACCATTGCACTGTCCCCGTGGTCACGTGATCAGAACTCTGAGGCTTGGCAATTGACTCATATTTATGACAGTTGCGTTGTCCCGGGGTCATGTGATTCCCTTTTGCGACCTTCTAACAAGCAAAGTCGATGGGGAAGTCTGATTCACTTAACAACCGTGTGACTAACTTAACAACTGCAGTGATTCACTTAACAACCGTGGCAAGAAAGGTTGTAAAATGGGGGCAAAACTCACTTAGCAAGTCTCACTTAGCAACGGAAACTTTGGGCTCAATTGTGGCCGTAAATCGAGGACTACCCATATAACAAAGTATAGTTCTCAAAAGGTGCAGTGAGGCACTTTCTGGAGATTAAGACAATTCGTTCACCTGATATGTCCATCACAGGTGAACTTTTCGGACAGCTTTCTATAAAGCCAGGAAAACTAGTTTTATCTGTTTAACTGTATTGATGCCATCTTGCGGATAGTTTAAGACATGGCAGGCAAATTTCAAATGACCGGACTTCTTCTTCAGAATCAAAAGGCCTGAGACTGTTAAGAGAGCTGCCCTATAAACCCAAGCAGCTTCAAAATACAGCACCCACACAATCCAACTGTTGGCAGACATCTATAAGATTTGCATAGATCCACCCACATTTCTAATTTTAGTGATTTATCCATTGTAAATACTTGTGAAAGCAAATTGCTGCTGTTTCTGGCCACATGCCAGTTGTTTCTCCTTTAGGCTTTCTCTTCTTCAAATTTAAAATCTCAACTGACTGACTTTTATTAGGACTTTGTACAGCACTACGGATCAATTGTGGAGGGTTACAATCCTTTATCTATAAATCAGATGCAGAAATTTATCTGCGAAAGCAAATAAGCTAGTCAAATTCTGTACACGGCACTCAATTTGCACCTGAGTTTTGCATAGTTGATAGACCTCACTAGTTTTTTTTAAAAAAACAGAATTAAATTATAGATGCTAATGAAATATTCTTATATGTATTTTAAACACAGCAATTTCTCTTAGGAGAACAGTTTCCGGGCAGTCTGAAATTTATGAATATATCATGGGGATTATTTGCTAGTGATTGTTTTCCTTTCTCAAAGACTACAGAATTTTTCTTAGGATAGTCGAAACTTAAATTTGAGTACTAATTATCATTTGATACGATCCTTTGGTTAATAAACAATACACTGAAACTGAGTATTAATTATCAATAGCTGTGAGCAGTTCAAAGTACTTGGCCAAAGTTCATAGAACAGACCACAGGTTTACTGTAGATGTAATTTCTTGTTTGGCATGTAGAATTTCAGTGGAAGGATGGAAGGCAGGACATCAGTTCACAGCCATCATTTCCATGTTGGACCCAACCAGTGCTTTTTTTGTAAAAGAAAAAGGTGCCGGAACTCACATGTCATACAACCCGCCTTGCCTACCCTACAAGGTTCCATCCAAAAAAGGTGCCGGAACTCCGTTCTGAGCGTTCTATAAGGAAAAAAAGCCCTGGACCCAACTGTGCACAAGTGAGTATGCAACAGAAAAAGTCAAAACCTTGTATATCCATCTTTCCCTTGTGGGGGTGGTGGTGGTCAGGATTTGGAAACTTTTTTTTTTGTTTGTACAGGCACATATTAAGTGTTACGCTGTTAATTAACCCCTCTGTTCCCAAGATCTTTGCATCGATGTCAGTCTATTTATGGGCCAACAATGGAAAAGGCAAATCCTGAAGAGTTCCTGGATGCTACGTTTAAAGGGAGCCAGCATAAATGTCGAGATAATTTCTTGACCTTAACCGCAGAGCAGCACATCCGCAGCCTGAAAGTACATCCTATTCCATAAACTGACCACCCCCACCCCCACCCCCCCGAACGAAAATGTATCGTCCAAGGAGACCGGAAGTTACTATAGCACGTTCTCTGAATGCACGGTCGTTAACATCCAGCAATAGTAGTCACTGTCAGCGTGTCGTGCGATTCAGACATCGCTGCAAACGCCAGTTTCACCTCCTGGCCCGTTGCGCCAAAATGTTCGCCGATTCTCAGCGCGCGCGACTCAAGCCAATCTTTGCACAAAAAAAAAAAAAGCTGTATTTTTCCGCCGGGCAAACTGCTGCTTCCTCCCCCACCCCCCATTCCCACCCCCACCCCCCCACACACACACCCCATCCCCTTCCAAGGCACATCGCGGCCATCTCCTCCGGCCCCTTTCTAGGAAAGAGGCTGGAAGGCGGCTGGGCAGGGCTGAGCCCCGGCGGGACTCTGGGAGCGGGCCGGCGTTGCCCTTTTAAGACGAAGCCTGTCAAGCTCGTGACGTCAGGGGAGTGCAGCGATCTAGTCGCCTCGCCGCTCGTTCTGTTCTTTCAAGGCAGATGCGGGGAAGTCGGGGAGGAGGAGGAGGAGGCGGGTGGCTCTCCTGCCCAACCGATCGGCTCGGGGGTTCTTTTGCCCCGCTCCGCTCTGCAACCGAGGGCGCTGGAAGCCACCTCTGGAGCGCCCCCCCCCCTTTCCCGCCGCCGAGAGTTTTCGTTGAATTTGTTCACCTTTCTCCCCCTCGCCTCCTCCTCCTCCTCCTCCTCCTCCTCCTCCTCCCTGGCTTTCCCTCCTTGCCATGCACCAGGATCTAACCACCGCTAGCGGCGGCGGCGGCGGCGGCGGCAGCAGCAGCAGGAACTTCCCAAACAGGAACCTAATGGCTGCGAAGGTGAAAATCTAAGCGCGAAGTCTTTCTCTCCCACACCACCCCATCCTGCCCCGGGGCTCGTTGCAGCAGGAGAGCCGGCAACCATGAGCCCGGGGGCTCAGCACTGATGCCTGCCTCGCTGCCCCCGGTGGGAGATTGCCGAGGATCTCCCTCCTTTGGGGCACCGCGGAGCGCGGACCTGTGAGCAGGAGGAGGCGAGCGGAGAAGACGAGAACAAGCAAAAAAAAGAAAAAAAAAGAGGGAAGGAAAAGTCGACCTGGCCGCTCCCAGCCCGCCGCTGAACTTCCCTCGGAACTCCCGAATTGCCTGCGCTCCTCCTTGCCTCTTCGCCGAGAGATTGATTGTTTCTTATTGCAGTTTGTTGTTTTTTTTTCCCCGAGACGTTGGCAAGCGTCTCTTTAAAAATACATACACACCAACACACCTAACCCCCACCCTCCACCCCCCCCCAGAACTAATTTTGGCCAATATCATGGCGATGAAAGGGGCCGTCGCAAACACCGGGATCTTGTTCGTTACCGCCAACGTTGGATCCTTGTTCGATGATGTAAGTATTGGGGCTTTTTTTTTCTTTCTTTCTTTCCCTCTGCAATAATCTAGGTCAGGGGTAGGCAACCTCGGCTCTTTTATGACTCGTGGACTTCAACTCCCAGAATTCCTGAGCCAGCTATGCTGGCTCAGGAATTCTGGGAGTTGAAGTCCACGAGTCATAAAAGAGCCGAGGTTGCCTACCCCTGATCTTGGTAGTGGTGGTGGTGGTGGGGAAGGTGTTACAGCTTGGCCAGCAGCAGCTTGGAAGCGGCACGGGCGGGCCGGCAGAGAGAAGCGGGCGGCTTGGGGGTGATCTCGGGTGAAGGAAGGTCCGGGCGAGGCTTTGCCGAGGGGGGAAACGATCCCCGGTCCGCATCCCTGGTCGGCGATCACGACCGCAGCAGCCGACTTCCTCGGTGGCTCGGAAGAGGCGGCGGCGGCGGCGGAGGAGAGGTGGGTCGGTCGGTCGGTGCGCGCTTGAGTGGGTTTCCCCCCCGGTCCTAGCGCCCCCCGCGCGGTCTCTCGCCTGGGAGGACGACGTGCGAGGAGTTCAGCCCCCCCCCCCATCCTCTTCCCGCATTCCGGCTGGGCTAGTAAACGGCGTAATCTCGGTTCTGGGGATAGTTGCCAGCGGCGACGCCTGGCGCGTCAGAACGGGGATTCCCTTTGGGCCGCCCAGCGCTGGGAAGCGGAAGGCGCGCGGAGCGCTCGCCACCTGCTCGCCCTTTTGCCCTTTTGGCGGGAAGCCGGGCGTCGTGGAAACAAACGGTGGCCTCGGGGCTGACAAGAGGGCAGCTCCAGCCAGTCCCGTCCAGCCCGGCTTGCTTGAGAATCGTGTGGTGGGATTGGCCCGGGGCTTCTTCTCTGAACAGCCTGACTGAATTTTATTTTGGTTTGTCTCCCAGTCAGTCAGTCAGTCAGCCGGGTGTTTAAATTGGATCGGGCGTTTTTGTTATTCATATTTTTTTATAAGGATATCCGGAAGAGAGACGGCTTTCACGTATTTCTACGGGTGGTCCTGGACTTACAACGCTTCATTTAGTGACCAAGGTTACAAGGGCAGTGGGAAAAGTGAAATGTGACCCGTTTTTCACACTTAACGACCGCTGCAGCATCCCCGTGGTCGTGTGATCAAATTTAGGATGTTTGGCCACGG
This sequence comes from Vipera ursinii, assembly GCF_947247035.1. Lineage (NCBI taxonomy): Eukaryota > Metazoa > Chordata > Lepidosauria > Squamata > Viperidae > Vipera > Vipera ursinii. Next base: position 68,253,524 of record NC_139518.1, read on the forward strand.
ACTCATGACGGTTGCCGGTTGCCGTGTCCTGAGGTCATTCGTGACCTGACAAGCAAAGTCAATGGGGAAGCCCGATTCACTTAACTGCATTCCTAACAGCTGCAGCGATTTGCTTAACAGCAGTGGCAAAAAAGGTCGTAAAAGGGAGCAAAATTCACTTAACTGTCTCAGCAACAGAAATTTTGGGCTCAATTGTGGTCATAAGTCAAGGACTACCTGTATAAAATCTGGTAAAAAGCTTTCTGTGTTCACCTTCACGTGAGTGGATCTGGTTGCCACAATTGCACCTTGTATTGTGAGGGGAAGCCCCCTTCCCTGTGGTCCTTATGATAAGTTCTTAGAGAAAACCTTGGTGAAGTAGGTACGGTAATTTCCTCACTAGAAAAAAAAAGTTGCATTTTAAGAATTAGATCTGAGATGGTTCACCTGTAATCATAATATGTACATTATGAATCAGTTCTATGTAAATAAGTAGGCATGGGGGGGGTAACCATGAAATGGCCTTCTGTTGTTAAGAAAGCTTGCATAGATTTTTTGCCTGTCTGATTATGCAAGGAATGAGAGGGGTTGTGAACATAACCTGTATGTTTAAAAATATGATTTTCCTCTTTAAAGTGATGGATCTTTCTAGGCCTGTTATGTCCTGTTGTCTTTAAAATGTTTTCTGATAATAAAATTTGGCATATCTTAAATAGATCAGCTTTTGTTTGAAAGAGCGCAAATGTGAAAAAAAACTTTTTCTAGCTGCATTCTGAGCACTTCTATTTAAAAAAATAAGAAGGCAGAAAATCACTTTGGCTCCTGGTAGTTATGTAGAGTGTTGGTAGGTACACATAAAGGTGAAAGTTTATTGTGTGCATGTGTATACATGAGCAGAAGGCAGAACTGGATTATGCTGAGGAATGTATGATATATTTGCTGTCTCTTATGTTCCACCACCATTTCAATTTGTTTATTTGGGAACAGCACAAAGATCTCCGTAAATACAGAAGTTGTTCATAGATTGTGATGCAGCAATATTGAAAAGAATACGTCTGTTTTACTATAGGTCAAGACTTTCTAATTCTATGTTGCCTTGGATCCCTAAAATAGTAAATGAATTAATGTGTACCACCTATGAATGATTATACAGGTAGTTCTCAATTTACAACAGTTCATTAGTGCCTATTTAAAGTTACAACGGCGCTGAAAAAAGTGACTTACGACCATTTTTCACAATTATGTCCGTTGCAGCATCCCATGGTCACATGATCAAAATTTGAACACTGGGCAACTCACTCATATTTATGACAGTTGCATTGTCCCGGAGTCGTGTGATCACCTTTTACGATCTGACAAGCAAAATCCATCTGGAAGCCAGATTCACTTAACAAGGGTGTTACTAATTTAACAACTGCAGTGGTTCACTTAACAACTGTGGCAAGAAAGGCCATAAAATGGGGCAAAACTCACTTAACGAATGTCTCGCTTAGCAACATAAATTTTGGGCTCAATTGTGGTCATAAGTACTTATTTTTTTAAAATAAGTACTTATTTTTAAAAAAACTTTTATTATCTTTCTCAGTGGATTTAAAAACTTTCTGACGGCGTGGGCTTTTTGCATTGGACAATTATATGAAAGCCATCAAACCTGCACAGGCAAGGCTGAAATTCTATTAGAACATGATCCAGGCATTGCTTGAATCACTGCCTGATTATTTTTGTGGTCAAAGAAGCAGCGTCTGACCAGGGTGGAGCCCAAATTTCCAAGTTTTCTCAAAGCCATTGCTGCCCACTTCACTTGCAGTTTTCTTCTTTTTCTACATTGACAGAGCAGCAAGTAACAGCCTCTGTGGTCCATGGCATTTCTGCTCTTGCAGGCATCAACAGAGTTGGTAAACAAAATCAGAATTATTTAATTGCTTCCCATCTCTTTTTCCACTAGAGTATGAAGCAGAGATATGACTGGACTTTGGCTGTGGTTATCCAAGGCCAAAGAAACTTGCCTGTGCTTGCAAATTAGATTGCAATGAAGATCTGTGCCACAGCCTGTGAGATGAGAATTCCGCGACACTTTGGAACAGTGTCCACTATTTTAAAACGCTGCCTTTTATCTCACTAGTACACAATTTAACACAGTTTTAAGCCTTTAGTGTAGCGTTGATATCCAAGAAGTGTTAAGAAAAAGAATACAGCTGTGACTTTTATTACCATAGTCCAGGAAAAGATATAAATCATTTTTTTAAAATATTCCAGTAAACGGTCGTGGAGAATGTGGCACAACTTTTGTAAGTTGGATCAAGAACCCACGCCCTATTTCCAACAGAGAGTAGTAAATCACCAGAATGGGGCAATGTCATGCAGATCAACTAATACAAGTGTCATGTAATCAGAAACCTCTCAGTGAATAGAGTTTTGTTGAATAGAATTCATTTTAAAAATTCTGTCCCGAAACATTTCTGCCACTTTCAAAACAGACTGCATAACTCTTGGGAAACCAGAAAAGCGTGTGATTCATCACTGAGCATGGTATGGGATAAAATGTGTTACATATATTTTCAGTGAATAAATACAACTAAATGTGGCTGAATTTAGAAATGAAACATTTTCTCCCTTTCCCAGTTTATTGAATATTGGAGTGACAGCTACTGTAGTCACAACTCTTAGCGATTGGGCCTAAATTTGATGTAAGGCTTATTGGTGGCCAGTTCCTATAGCAGTAAGCCTGTTTTAATCTCACAAACTGCCAAGCAAGGGATTCTAAATAAACAGTGCATGTTTGAAAATGAAGTAGTTTGGACAACAAAAATGAAATATGACTGGCTGAGGGTGATGCGTTTTTAAAATGGGGCCTGCAAATAGATTAAAGTTGCATGGCCTAAGAACATACTGTTCCCAAAACTAGGATTTCTGGACTGCTCTACCCAATATGAATGCTGCTAACTACACATTCCCTGCTGGTTATACTTAACAGCTGTTTATCAGTGGTTTTCTAATAGGTGCAGAGACTTTTGCAAAAAACAAACAAACCTACTTTCAGTGAAAGTATGTGATTTATTAACTGCTCAGGAATGGGAATAATCATGAATAAGTTTTTGACTAGATGTTCACAGAATACGTTATGCATATTTATTCAGGAAGCTTTATTCCTTCTTCAGTGATATTTATTTCTTCTTGAAACATATGTCGTCTAAAATAATTGTATTTAATGGGGAGCGGGGGAGAAGACCTATTTTTTCAGCTTGTTGCTGGCGGACTAGGCCTGGAGACTGAGAAGTGAAAAAAATTAGAATTGGGACAATAATTACAAGTGTTGTCCTATGGAAAGAAATATGAGTAGTTTCTACATGGTAAATGAAGGTTTGACATTTATAAACTAAACTAGTAGATAAATTTCCTTGCTTATTATTTCTTATTATTTGAGGAGGGAAATCATTGTATTTAATTTGAAACAAATTAAGCCCTCGGGCTTACAAATGAAGCGCTTCTGTGGGTGTGAGTAAACTAATGTTTACACTTGCAAACTAATCTTTCCCCCCCTCTAAATTCTGGTTAAATATGATTTTTGGAATCAAATCGGTTGCTGAATTGTAAATAATCAAATTTAGGTTTTTTTAAATTTATCTTCATGGTGGATGTAAGGAGGCAAAATAATGATAACAATAGAATGATTACCCAATTGATGGTGGTAGGATATTTGCATTTATGTATTTTGGGCAATATTCTTTAAATTTTGTTTTGGCTCTCACCTCATCTCTTTCATTCATTTTTCCTTCACTCCCATTGCCATCCTGTTTTCTTCCCTTTTTGTTGTTTCTCCTGGAAAGAGAGAAAAGCCTGTATTTGTGTGTTTCTGTAGGCCAGAAGTCTTTGTGTGAAGGAGAGATTGGTAATATATGCAGATAATTGTAAATTCAATTTTACGCATGGGACACCATATGGGGGCAATTAATTTTAATTAACATGTATTAGTTCAACTCCATTTATCCATTCCTTGCTGGCCTTGTATTAGAATTATGGCTTCTGGCAGGTGTGCTTTTTAAAATTATCAATCAATTTAAAAAAAATATATGCAGCCACCTACCTAGCCAGTGTAGCCAGTGAAACTTTGGAAGACAAACAGAGTAAAAACATCACTCCATTACCCACACTACAATACACAAATAAAAGTTGTCGTACAAGAAAATCTCAAGTCATACAAAATTCATAGACACTCATGATTGAGGCTTCTTAGGCACCATCCTGGCCTCCATGCCTGAAAGAAAAACAAGGTTTTCACCATCTTCAAAAATGTCAGCAAGTTGTTCCATTTACTAGGCAGCGCTGCTGATGTGCAAAAGTCACTGTCCTGGCCTGTTTTGAAGTACGGCGCTCTCATGCTATACAAAACCTGGTGTGACACTCAAACCAACAGTGCACACCACTGGTTTAACATTTCTTCTTTTTGTCCAGTCTTCTGCTTTTGTGGTTTTTTTCAGGTTAAGTGGAAAAAGAAACTAGACAAATATTTAGAAATACCAGTTATAAAAAAATGTTTATATGCAGTCCTTTTTACTGAAATATCTATTCTAAGAAAAAGCTGCAAGCTTTTAGCAATTGAAAAATAGATTTGTATAGTGAAAACTCTATTTGGAATATTTCAGTAATGTGCCCTAAAACTGCTGCTGGTTATTATTTTGATCCATTGCGCGAAATGATGAGAACTCAGATTTCCTTTATACTTAAAAGATGTCATATCACAAGAAAATAAAATTGTGAGATTAGACTAAAAAAAAGATTATAAAAAAGGTTACAACATCATGGACACAACACAATACATCAGTGCTTTTTTTGTAAAAGAAAAAGGTGCCGGAACTCATACATGTCATACAACCCGCCTTGCCTACCCTACAAGGTTCCATCCAAAAAAGGTGCCAGAACTCCGTTCTGAGAGTTCTATGACAAAAAAAGCCCTGCAATACATACAAAAAGCAAATAATTACCTCAGGAAAATGAAGCTTACATCCCAGGAATCACCAATCCAATATAGAAATTGGACAAATTGATCAAGAGAACCCTCAGTGACTTAACTAAGAAATGTCAATTCACAAAAGAAGAACAGTATTGGGTGAAAAGTAGTGGACCCATCTTCCCACACCTCAATGGGCACCCCAAAATATACAAACCTCTTCATCCGATTGTGTCATTACTGTACAAGGGGTCCCAGCATACTACAAAAATCTTGAAAAACTCCCAAAGGGGAATTAATGTTTTATCAGCTCCCCACAGTGCCTCCAGAAAATCAAAGAATTAAAAATAGAAGATGAAATTATGATTTAATGTGATGCCACAACACTCTTGACATCCAGAGATCCAGAATTAGTGACAGAATCCATGGCAGCAGTACTGCACAATATGCCTATCTAGCCAAATACCTTAAGACTGAAACACAGAATCATGGACCTTGTCAACTTCTGCCTACCTTCCTACTTTCAGTTTGATGGACAAGTATAGCAGCAAATCAGAACATCCAAGTGATTACTATTCTCAAACTTTATAGCAGAGACTGTAATGCAGCTCTTGAAACTACAACACACCCACACGTACAACCAAGTATGAGCCATGCAAACAAGTGAAGCCCCATCTACAGGATCCAGGCAGCACACAAAAGCAGACCACCTGTGGTCTGCAGAAAAACCTCTCTCCTTGGAACCAGTCCCTAGTGCCCAAAAGGTTGGGGGCCACTGCCTTAGCATACAAACCAACTAAAGGCCTCAAAAGATCTTAAAGACCTAGCAGCTCAAGAAATAAGAACAGGAGTCATCTACAACAGAGATTCCCAACCTTTTGGCCACCAAGGACCGGTTACATGGAGAGGCAATTTTCCATGGACCGGGTGGGGGCATGGTTTTATGTGCTGCCTGCATGCTGTGAATGGGGCTTTCCTTGTTTGTGCGGACCAGTTGCTGGCATGCCGTGGCCCATGGTACTGGTTCACGGACCGGGGTTGGGGACCCCTGATCTACAAGATACAGTGTCTTACTGTATAGGACAGACAGGTAGAAGATTAGCAGATCATATCCAAGAACATCAACCAGCAGTCAGAAGACATGATGAAAATTCCTTAATCTCACAACACACGGACAGAGACTCAACCATAGTTTTGACTGAGAAATTGAGCATCCTGGATTGAGCTAGATCAGGGACCTTCAAACTTGGCCCTTTTATGACTTGTGGACTTCAACTCCCAGAATTCCTCAGCCAGGCACACTGGCTGAGGAATTCTGGGAGTTGCAGTCCACAAGTCATAAAAGGGCCAAGTTTGAAGACCCCTGAGCTAGATGAAAAAATGCTAGGGAATTACTGGAAGTTTGGCATTCAGACAAATCAGCCACTGATGTACATATAGAGATAAACAACATTTACACACCATTTAAAAGAGAAAATAAAAAAGCTAAAAAGGAAACAAAAAACCTAAAATATATTCTCTCCAGCAGTCAGTGCCCAAATAAGCAGGAATTAACGCCAAATAAATTAGCAAGCAGAAAACGATACCCCAATCAAGGAAATGCCAAGGATAACACACACACACACACACACACACACTCGTTGCCCATCACTGGCAGGGCAAGATATCACATATAAACAGAGACCAAATTCCACATTCACTAGCACGGAAGTTACCTAGTTGGGGAATGAAACATATGCAAGCAAACAACCAAGCTCAAAGAGCACCAAGAACTCTTTATTAAGTATTTTCAAATTACTGATATACTGTTCTTTCCTCTCCACCATCCTTTTCCCCCCCAGTTTCTTCTAGATGGATTTGGAAACGTAAGGCCTCTTTTTATTTGATCACACCAGCGAATCTAGGGTAACATCAAATGGCAGCGATCAAAGGTTCAGAGGTTTATAGCTAAAATTTATGTTGACTTGTAGCTATTTTTAGTCTTTGCTCCAACTATAAATTAGAGCAATGTTGTTAACTTTAGATCTTTGGAACAGACTTAAGGGAGAAAGAGTTACTGTTTGTTTAGTGTTGATACTTCAATTGTGGGACACCTTTCTCTGGTATTTATTGCTTGCACATTTAACCTATCCTGCTTTGAAAGATCTCATAATGTATAGAATGGAGGATATACAGGATTTCCATCTCCATACAAAACTTAATATTACATAAAGTAAAAGCTTTGGGGAGGCATGAATCCTTTCAAAGTTGTTTTCCCAAGATTTATTTGGAGTTTACCAATGGATTGTGGTAACAGGTTCATTGTTTTTCTGTAGAATGCCAAGTATGTTCCCTTCTTCCTATTCGCTCTCCAAGTTACCAAAATGTTAAATTTTAGTCATAGTGGGAACAAAAGTCCCACACTAGTAATGTCAAATGGACTTCAGATAAAAGGAAAAAAAGATGGTTAAGGTTTTTTAGAGTAATTTCTTTCTCTAAGTTAATTCTGTTTAATCTGTGAATTATTGTTGTTGTTAGTTGCTTTTTACTAACAGTAAAGGAAAAAAAACCCATCGAGACAATAAACCGAGAACTAAAGGAAATGAAGATAGAGAAATTGCTTGAGAGGGTGTGTGTTGATGTATGTGTGTATTTGTGTATATTTATATTATTTATTTATTTATTTATTTAATTTATATACCGCCCTTCTCCCGAAGGACTCAGGGCGGTGAACAGGGCAATACATAAAAACTAGATACAAAAATTAAAAATTATTAAAACATAATTAAACAATGCCCATAATAAATTAATACAGATTAAAAATTGAAGTCCATTTATAAAAATCCCACCCCGTCCCATCAGGACAGACAGATAGACACACACACATACACGTACACTAGGTATATGCATATATGTGTGTGTGTGTATACATGATTATTTTGCAGTATAGTTTTTATATTAAGTTCAAAATTACAAAGGAAAATATATGAGGAATGCAATGTATTTGTAAATGTAATGTAAATACATTATGTGACAGTATATTATGTGTTTGCATGTACATAATTACATTTGTAATCACAACGAAAAATACATTTTCAATATAGTCAGTATTTTTACCCAGAGTAATATTTATTCACTGACATGATCGGTGTGCTACAAATAGAAGTGTAAGTTTTAGGAGTAGCAATTACCCCCATACACCTTTTGCAAGGAAAAAGTTAAGGTGGAATTAAATCACTTTTTCAAGCAGCAAATCCACTGCCAAACACCACATGCCACAGTAGGGAGATCTACCTAAACCAAATGCTTTCCAGCATTCTGTTCCCACTTCTTATTTCTCATGCTGTGTCCTTCATTTAAGGGGCAGATTCAGCTAGCAGTATTCTTATCCTAAGAAGGTGCAGCAAAGGTTAAGAAAGGAATCTCAGCGTATAGATTCTTACATTTCAGGAGACTCTGGCTATTTTCTTTCAAGTTTGGGTTGGTCATGTATTGTAATTTTTCATTAAGGGAAACGCAGCTGCTGATGAAACTTTTAAGACCAGCCATCTCTTATTTTGTGTCTGCCTGATGGATGGAAAATCCTGTTATCTCTAATCAGGCTAGTATTCATGATGTATTGGTTTGACATTAATTGGTGTGAGGGAGATTTGGGAGCATGTTAAGGTTTATTTTAAAAGTGGGCAGGCAGAAAGCACTGTTGCTTTTGCATTTAGCTTGTAGCGCTATCATAGTGTTTAAAAAATAATTATGTAACTTATAAAAGCGGTATTTTCCTGGATTACTCTCCGTGGAGTTTTACATGCGGGCTTCATATTTAAATAGTAATATTTACCTTTCATTTTTACTCCTAAGAAAACTGAGATACACACTAACATGACAGGAAACTACATGACTGAACTGTTTGGGTCTATAGTTTGCCGACAGGGTCATCATTTTTTCACAGTTCTGTGACTGTGGCAGAAATGTGTTACACAGGCATTATCAGGTATAAGTGGGATGGTTTCTAGGGTGAAGGCTGGCCTCTTTTTTTCTGGCCTTTCTAGAAATGGTCCCACTGAATGAATTTGTGTTCACAGATTGAAAATGTGCCATCCAGTCATAAACAAATACAAGGAAATAAACCGTGTGATTTTGTCCAGCATCAGTGATTAATTGGAGTGGGTGGGTGGGTGGCCATATTAAATGGCCACCTCCTTTGAAGATAAGAGCATGCTAGCAAGTTTCATCTTACAACGATCAGATTCCCAGAAAATACATTCATTCAATCATGTGGAAAACATATATGACTACCTATCTTATACACAATGTTCTAGGTGACTTACAATTCATTTAGTGGTTAAAGCATCGAACTAGAAACCGGGAGACTGTGCGTTCTAGTAGTGAAAGCTGGTTGGATGAGCTTGGACCAAGAATTCTCTCTCAGGCCAACCTACCTCGCAGGGCTGTTGTTTTGGGGAAACTAGAAGGAGAGGGGAAAGAACGTTAATGTAAGTTCACCATCTTGAGTTATTTATAAACATAATAAAGGTGGGAAAAATAAATTCAAAGTATCGCAAATCCCATCACAGTACCATGAAATCTCCTCAGTTGCACATTTGCATTTGGCTGAGTCACTTCTATCCTAGCCCCCATTTTGCCTGAAGAGCCAAATTTTCACAGCTCCTCTCGAAGGCTAAAAGATTGGGGGAGCTCTGAATCTCAGGGGGAAGCTCTTCCAAAGGGTCTGGGCAGCCGCAGAAAAGGCACGTCTCTGAGCTCCAACCAGATGGCAACATTTAAGGGAAGACCCAAAGAGTGCCCCCCCCCTATGTGATCCAACATTGTCTCAGATACATTGAGCAGTTTCAGAGGCCAGGAGAAAAACAACGGCTTGTTCTGACTGGAATGCTTTGCAGCAAACTTTCAGCTTACATTTTTTGTTTTCCCCTCATTGACTCAGATATAGCAGCAAAGGGCTGAGTGAAGCTTGGAATTTTAAGTTTATTATTTATTTATTTATTTTAATCCCATTTATATCCCGCCCTTCTCCGAAGACTCAGGGCGGCTTACAATCTAAGCACAAATCAATGTGCTTAGCAGTAGCCTTCATTCTATGTATATGCCTGCTTATTAGGGCTTTCACACACACACACCCAAGCGGCATTATTACAAAGTCAGCTTAATTGCCCCCAACAATCTGGGTTATGTTATGTTATGTTATGTTTCAAATATAGTTAACCCTAACTTTGATTTGCTTGAAGTCAACTAAATTAAAACTAAACCAAATGCTCTGAGCAGAAGCTGCTTTGTTTCAACTAATTAACTATGGTTAACCAATAACAATATACTAGGGATATGCTGTATAGTAAGGTATACACACACACATGCATACACACACACAAGCACGGTGCGCGCGCACGCACACACACACTAATGTTATCTATTGTGGTAATAAGTTAATTAGATGGGATGTAAAAGTCAACTGTGGCTAATCAAAACATCTGAGCTCTTTCCTGTATGCGTGGGAAGCAGGCTGAGTGCAGTTAATTCTTATCACTGAAATATTGGAATCACTTTTCCATTCCCTCCTGCTTTCACATTTTCATGTACCTTCCATAGGTCTCGACCTTCCCAGCAGCTTCCATTTCACATCCCTGGGATGTGATATTCATTCCCTCTCCTGTGATTTGAAAATCCAGCCTGCCACATCATCAAAGCGGGACATCCTCTGAGCCCACTGCAGAGGCCTCTGGAATGATGCAGTCTGGTCCTGCCACTTTCGCTAAGTACCTCCCTTTTCATTGGTTTAGGGCAGGGCGTTTCAACCTTTTCACCCATTGTACCACTTTTAGGATACGGCAATACCCGAGTACCACCAGTTTTAATAATAATAATTTTAATAATTTTATTTATATACCGCCCTTCTCCCGAAGGACTCAGGGCGGTGAACAGGGCAGATATATCAAAAATACAAAAATACAAAAGTTAAAAGAAAATTAAACATATGCCCAACTAAAAACAGTAAATACATATATTAAAAATAACCATAAAAACCCAACCCATCCCCCATCAGGCCAGGCCGGCTTGTTCAAATAAGAATGTCTTCAGATCGCGACGGAAGGAGCGAAGGTCGGGCGCCATCCGGAGCTCAACCGGCAACCGATTCCATAGCTCCGGGGTGCCCACAGAGAAGGACCTCCCCCTGGGGCCACCAGCCGACATTCTCTGACCGGTGGCACCCTGAGGAGGCCCTCTCTGTGGGAACGCACACGGCGGAGGGAAGTTGATGCCGGCAGCAGGTGCTCCCTAAGGTACTCTGGACCCATGCCATGTAGGGCCTTAAACACCATTACCAGTACCTTGAATCTCACCCGGAAGACAACTGATAACCAATGCAGCTCACGGAGCAGAGGTGTAACATGGGAGTATCGGGAGATTCCCAACACAACTCTTGCTAGTTGCCTAGCAAGGTGTGAAAAACTTGATGACCAAAAAAAAAAGGAAAAAGTGATAAAGTACAGGTAGTCCTTGTCTTACAACAGTTCGCTTAGTGACTGTTCGAAGTTACAGTGGCACTGGAAAAAGTGACTTATGACCATTTTTCACACTTATGACTGTTGCAGCATCCCCAGGGTCTTGTGATTTACATTCAGATGCTTGGCAACTGATTCATATTTATGACGGTCACAGTGTCCCAGGGTCACGTGAAGTGACCAAAACCTGCTGCAACCACCCAGCAGATGGAGCGGGGGGGGGGATAAAAACCAAACAGTCCTCCACTGCCAATTCTCAACAGAAATGCTCACGACAATGAAAAAGCAGGCAGGTGGGTGTATTGCTCACCTGGTGGCTTGGGTGGGGGAAACGGCGCAGCTTTACCCCCCCCCAAATGCTGCCGTCTCATGAAAGCAGGATGAAAACTCCAAAAAACGACTAGGAAAAAAGGTTAAATCAGATGAGTGTCTCTTCTGAACAAGAAAAAAAAAAGATCACATCCGCATCCAGCTCTTGTGGGTGGAGTGGGGGATTTTTATTTTTTGCCTCATTTTGCTCTTTTAAAAAGACCGCCCCCCCATACCAGAAGTCGCGCACCATCACCGTTCGCCTGCTGTGTCTCCCACAGACCCAAATCCCTTCTTTCCCTTCCTTTGAAATCAACAGCACACCCCCCCCCCCATCCTCCCATTCCTCCTTCTGAATTACAATGAAAGAAAGCCACATTTTTTTCCTTTTGTGGTCTTTACAAGCCATTGGGAGACACTTTTCTCTTTTAACCTTTTCCCTTGTCATTTTTGGGAGTTTTCATCCTGCTTTTGTAAAAGGGCAGAATTTTCGGGGGGGGGTAGTTGTCCCCTTCCCTCCCCCCAAGCCACAACTGAGTGAGACGCCTGCCTACCTGGCCGCACTCTTCCTCCTGTCTGAGGTTTTCATTGTTGTGAGCATTTCTGTTGGCATCAGGTATGTGTGTGGGGGGGTGTTTGGTTTTTATTCCCCCACCCCATCTGCTGGGTGGTTGCAGCAGGTTTTGGTCCCTTCACATGACCCTGGGACACTGTGACCGTCATAAATATGAAATCAGTTGCCAAGCATCTGAATGTAAATCACAAGACCCTGGAGATGCTGCAACATTCCAGCTGATCGGCACTTCTTCTGGGCTCAGCAGACGCGCCAGGATCAGTCCCGCTTTCCAGCTGATTGGTGCTTCTTCTGGGCTCAGCAGAAGCACTAGGATCAGTGCTGAGCTCCATCTGGAGCCTGGCGCTCATCCTGGCGCTTCCTCTGAGCCCCGACAGTCCTGCAGCTCCAGCCATCTCTCGTTCAGGCTTGTGCGGTGCTGCCGCCGGTTCAGCTCATTCCCCTCCCCTGCTACCACTTTTCTAGGATGGTCGTGTGCCAAGTGCCAATGTACCACAGGTGGTACGCGTGCCACCAGTTGAAAAGCCCTGGTTTAGGGAAGTCTCCATAGCATCCTGTTAATCAATAGGATGGAGTAGGACTCCTTTCCTTTGCCCAGGGATTGGTGGGATTGTTATGTTACTTGTTACTCCATTGGGCTTCCTACAGCAAAAATCACTTTCCCACATGAACTCAACAAGGATGTGATCGTATAGAAACATCTTCACTTTTTAATTAAATAAAAATATATGTACAAAAATATTTAGGCTAACCACAGCAACTGTAAGCCAGTTATATAGTTAGCTCCCTGCTAACCCCAAACGATTGAAGTAACAAACATGAAGTAGACAGAAAGTTTACCACACCATTCTGAAAGGGAGCTATGAAATATCTCAGTAGACAAATGGAAGCATCTATTTTTGGTTAGTACCCTCTAAGCTGAACTATGTCTTCATGGAGAAATCTCTAGAACAGTTTTGTCCATGTTGACACTTTCCACATGTACTGGATAATAACTTAGTATTTTGTATCCTGGCTGTGAAGGAGTCACCCAGTTCATGGAGAAACTGCCAGTTTGCAAAGCTCTGCTCTGGCTAATGAGAAGAAAAGCATTGTGTGCTTCTTCTCATTCTCCCAATGTTCAAGTTTTAGTTCCGTGTGTTACTGGTAAAGATTTGAAATGACTCACATTTGTTGCTGTCATCCTAAACCCTTGGGAGTTTGATGTACTCTTTTTAAAGTGTAGTCTTTGTCGTACAATTTCAAGTGTTGTGACTCAAGATAGCAACAAATATTTCCCCTCCCATGACTTTGCAAACCTGCTTTCTTTATGTTATTGCAGCAAGTAACCTAAATTTGGAAACCCAAAATTCCCACGGGAACTGCAAAAGTCATTTTCCCATACGAACCTTTGGCAAAGTAAACTTCATTTGGTGTTAGAAATGTTATCTGTCCCACCTTTCTTCTCCGCATATCTAGTATTATAATTTGATTTGATAAATTAGATTAGATTAGATAACCTTTATTGTCATTTTTTTTACTGTGGGCACAACGGCACACACTAAAAATGAAATTTAGTTGCTTGCTCTCAAAGTGTGCACATACTTAACACACATTTAAATATACTATATATAACATACGTATAGACCTACACCCTTACATATGATGATGATAACTTTATTGTCACCTTGAATGTACACCAATCGGCATACATCAAAATGAAATTTCGTTGCATACAGCTCTCAAAGGGTCACCACCTCCGATATATACTTCTTGTTCGTGGCCCGCTCAAATTTCACATTGTCCATTTTAGTCTCTAGGGAGTGAACGATGGCACACAGGACAGATGGAAATGGGGCTCCATGTGGATTAGCCCTCAAATTTGCATGTATTCTGACAACCTCGCCTTCTTTCCTTTTTCTGATCCTGACTCTTCCACCTTTTCCTTAAAGAGGCCTTGCTTCTTTTCGCCCCTGGAGCATGCTGCTGCCGCCACCAACGCCTCCAAAAGCCTCTCTCTCTTCCTCTGGGCCTTCCGACAGCCTCATCCAGTTCCTTCGGCCCATAAGCTCCAGGTCCTCTCCTCCTCTGCCTCCTCTGGAAACAGCCCTGATTTGCAATACAATCCATCACTGGGCCAGCAGTCAGATCTTGCTGCTGGTAGAACAAATTCAAACAGTGCCAACGACTTTTAACAGTCTCACCAACAGTTCCAAAGCAACTAGAAACTTGCCATGCCAGCAAAGATTGTCGGTCGTATGTTACCTTAGTTCCACCATGTTGCTCAAACACATTAAAATCTTCCTGATCATGTGGCCTATAGCCCTTACTATCCCTCCCAAAACTATTTGCCTTCAAGAGCCAATGCAGCCGCAGCCATTCCAGGCGCCGCCATCTTAGATCATATAGAACATATAAATATTAATCACTGTCCATCTTGAATACATAAGGGAAGGAGGAAGCTTTAGAGTTCACAAGGTTAATACTGTATGGAACAAAACTGTGACTGAATCTGGATGTTCTGCTTCGGATACCACAGAGCCTCCTCCCAGAAGGTAACAAGGAAAACAGGTTGTGAAGAGGATGTGTAGCGTCCCAGACAATCTTGCAGACCCTGCTTATGTGCTCTGTCCTGGATGGAAGGGAGGGAACTGCCAATAATCTTCAGCCATCCTCACCACTCTCTGCACTGCCTTTCTGTCTGAAGCAGTGATGCTTCCAAACCTGACGCGGGCTCTGCTGTGCCCACTTCACCAGTGTCTTGCTGTTGAGCGACCAAGCCAGCCTACTCGTTCACTGCGCACCCAGGAATTTGATGCTGCTAACCATCTCCATCTTGATAAATTGTCTCCTTAAAGATTGTACAGATTTTATAGGCTGGGACATCTGTTTATCCTTTGGGATTTTATTCCTCTTGTTCATTTATTCTTGGTGGAACAGACTGAAAATGTGCTCAAGTCTTGTTCCTGTGTTGGGAAACGTTACAGCTGATAGACACAAACAGTACGCTTGTGATGTAAATGTTAATGATGATTTTACATTTTCAATACATGTATCGATACAAGTAAATATGACAGGATAATTAAATTGCTTAAATTGTAGAAAAAGGAGGTTACCTCTAGTTCTGTACTACAGGTGGTCTTCGAGTCATAACCACAAGTGAGCCCCAGATTTCTGTTGCTAAGCAAAACCTTTGTAATATGAATTCTGCCCCATTTTACAGCCTTTCTTGCCACAGTTGATAAGTGAATCTGACTTTTTCATTGACTTTGCTTGTCAGAAGGACGCAAAAAGTGATGGGACACATGGGACACTGCATCGGTCGTAAATACGAGTCGGTTGCTAAACATCCAAATTTTATTCACGGGACCATGGGGATGCTGCAAGAGTTATACATTTGAAAAATGGTCATAAGTCACTTTTTTCAGTGCCATTGTAAATTTGAAAGGTCACTAAATGAACTGTCGTAAGTCGAGGACTACATGTAATATAGCTCTTGCTGTGTATAGCATTGTATACTTTAAAATAATAGGGAATAAAATGGTTGTAAGTGAAAAAATTGGGACTGTGAGCAAAGGAAGCCAAAGAACTTGCAGTCTGGTCTCCATGGCTCTGTGTTAGCTTGGTGTATTTGTCTCGACAAATGTACTTCAGAGTGTTTTGTTCAGGATCCAAAACTACAGTAGCTTATCCATGCATGCTTCCCAGACATACAGTATGCTGTTAATAACAGCATGCAAGGCTTTTCACAATGCAGCATTCCATAATTTGAAGGTCTTTAATAAAAGTTGAATTTTCAGATCCATGGTTTTCAAAACTACGCTGCTCAAATTGGCATCAACGATTTGTGGCACGTTTCTGTTTTACTGTTATTAGAATTCTGAGACTAGCTTTCCCAACAACAACCAACACAAATCTTAACCTCTTCTCAAGAGGTAAGGGATGAAGCAAAGACTCCTTTTTCTTTTGAAGTGTTAGATGCTTCAAAAAAAACACGATGTGTTTGCCGGGTTTGAAAGACATATTGAGAAAGCATTTAAAGCTTCTTGATTGTTTATTAGGAAATTCTCCAGAGTTGCATTGTTGGTGCTTTAATGCTTTAAATCTCACCAGGGTACCTTGCTGATTCTTTGAGAAACAATTGCTTTTAAGTATCTTCTGCCCCAAATTTCTGAGAAGGAGAAGGAGAAAGTCTAGATTTCATAAATTAGACCATCCTTACCAGGGATTCTTGTGGGGCAGGAATTTAGCCATCTGCCATTTGGTAGAAACTGTAGCCTGCTTTCTTCCCTATCCTTTCACCATTGGGGACCATAATTAGCCTTTGAGTGACAGATTAAGAGCCACTATTAAAAATGTGGCTGGGATTGGAAGAATCTTGGCTTGCGATTTATTAAAAACTAGAATTAGATAGCAACAATATTTGGAGGAACTCTAAGGGCTGCAGCCCATATGGAAGTTGTGCCCTTTTGATCCATTCATTTCGTTTCAGAGGAGACAGTGCACCTCTGTGGTTTGGGTATTCTCGTATTGGTGGAGAATTCTGGTATCATAAATCCAGTTGGGGAAGAGCTGACAAAGCTAATCAGAAGGGAACCACTGATAAAAAAAAAATGTCATGCTCAGGAACACCGCAAACCTTATAGAAATAAGGGCGTCCTGCAAAACAAAAACAAGACATGGAAGGAGAAGAAATGGGTATGAAGAAAATGCAGCCTGATAAGAACTAAGCAGGCTAAGCCTTAGCTAAGCGGTAGCCATGGAATGTGGATGGAGACTGGAAAAGGAGGGGAAAGAATATAATTAGTCGGCTGAGAATATAAACAGTTCTGTTAGAAGAGGCTGGCCCTGCTTTTTAGGAATCTGTGAATATTTATTTGACCACCGAGAGCTGTGTTCCTCAACCTTGGGAACTTTAAGATGTGTGGACTTTAATTCCCAGAAGACTCTAGCCAGTCATGTCATCCTATCTTACTTCCTGAGAATGAGAACCATTGGCCTAGGCCAGGGATAGGCGACCTCGGCTCTTTTATGACTTATGGACTTCAACTCCCAGAAATCCTGAGCCAGCATAGGCCTTAAGGCAGGACTAGAACTCAGGTTTCCTTACTCCTAGCATAACCCCTTAACCACTAGACCAGGGGTAGGCAACCTCGGCTCTTTTATGACTCATGGACTTCAACTCCCAGAAATCCTGAGCCAGCTCAGGAATTCTGGGAGTTGAAGTCCATGAGTCATAAAAGAGCCGAGGTTGCCTACCCCTGCACTAGACCAACTAACTGTCCTAATGAATTGTGGACTTATGACCATAATTGAGCCCAAAATTTCTGTTGCTAAGTGAGACAGTTGTTAAGTGAGTTTTGCCCCATTTTACGACCTTCCTTGCTACACTTGTCAAGTGAATTACTTAAATGGTTCGGTTAGTAACCCTGTTAAGTGAATCTGACTTTCCCATTGAGTTTGCTGGTCAGGAGGTCGTAAATGCTGATCACATGACACTGGGACACTCAGCTGTCTTAAATATGAAACAGTGGCCAAGCGTCCAAATTTTGATCATGTGACCACAGAGATACTGCAACGGTCCTAAGTCTGAAAAATGGTCATAGGGTACTTTTTTCAGAGTTGTAACATTGAAAGTCAACAAACAAAGTCAAGGACCACCTGTTTACTGTGGCCCTAAACAATTAGTTTTCTTTTGATATCTAAAGAAGAATTTTATCACCACAGTCCTGTTAAGAAGGACTATTTAGAAATCTGGATTGCACATAACTTACATATTGATTTCTCACTACTTTCTTATTCTTAAGTGAACTGATTCAAACAATAATTGTATGATGTAATATGATATGAAGGCTGCTTTGCTAGGCATGTAAGGAGACATATGACTCAGTGGAATGTCTAGTTACTAGACATTAGACTCTAACAGGACTTGTGAAAAGAGAAAGGGAGCAAAATAATCACCGGAGAGATTTGAACCTTTACGGAAAAGATTCCTTGGTTCATGGAAAGAGGGAAAGGTGAGAAAGAGGTTCGTGAATGACTCCACCCAAACTACTGCAGGAATACATTGATCTGCAGTACTGCTTTGAAAGACTTTCTGATTCTGTTATGTTACCCTACTGGCAATAAAGACATTTTCAAAAGCCCAAGAGGTTCTCGTTTCCTGCATTTCCTACATTTATCTTACAAAGCCTGATGATTATTTTGCAAACTTTTCTGTTTATCTCAGTTACGTTTACTTTTTTTTCTTTTATTGCATACCATAAAGTTTAAAAAAAGGAATACTAATTCCCTTATCCCAATGTAGCATCCAATGCCACCCCCATCACAGTGTTTGCTTTTCCATTTCAACAGGATGTGCCACTAAAGCTGATTTGACTAGTTACCCTGCTGATAAGCAACTTTTCATATTTCTTGTACTGTGTTACCTTAATGACAAATAGCTTCTAATATGTTCAATTTTGTTTCTGAGATGAGTAAGAGGAAGTGTCCAGATTCATTTAAGTCTCTAGGGTCAACAACTGTTACTCAGCTCACATATTTCTATTATTTATGTGCAGCTTTTAGCTTTCGAAGCATCATAGGAAAAAAAATCTTACCAGTGATTCAGTTATTAGCATCTTTTGGAAGATGCTAAGGTTTGGAAGCACAGTGGTGCAATAATAATCCTACTTGATCTATGATGTGGAACAATTTTAGGTTCACCAGACATTTGAATTCATGTGCCTTGGGCAATTACTCTCTTCTCCAAACAAGCCTGTTGCCCTGCAGAAGTTATTCTCCCACCTCAGCATACAAGTTCTTTCAATGTTGGACAGATTAGGGAAGTTATTAAACTAAATACAAAATTAGAGAAAGTAAGCACATAACCAAAAGCCCCAGATGTGGTTTCTAGATTATAATAAATGCATTTTCCTTGTGGGCAAGCAACATGCAAGGGAAGAGTTTCCTTAGCAGGTTTATAACTGACCATTCAGGTTATAAAATCTACGGAACAGAAATATAGAGATCGGGAAAATGTAGTCTTTCTTGTTCAGTATTTCTCAATTATAATAACTTTAAGATATGGGGACTTCTATTCCCCAAACTGTCATGCTGGCATGACATGGCTGACTGGGGTATTCTGGGAACTGAAGTCCACGTATCTTAAAATTCCTGAGGTTGAGAAACATTTCCTTAGGCAATTCCAAAACTTATACAACCCCAATTATTAGTTGAACCTCTCATTTTCTCTCTAAAGCAGACGTGTCAAACACAAGGCCCGGGGGCCGGATCCGGCCCGCGAAGTGGTTTCATGCGGCCCGCGAAGCCATCCTGGAAACAGTGAGGGAACGGCCCCCACTGCCTTGGTCCTGGCCCAGAGACCCTCCTTCTGCCAGAGACCCTCAGATCTGTCCCACTCCTGCCCAGGCCCCCATAGGTACCCTTGATGCGAATGATGTAGAGCTGGCAACGCCCACCCAGTAGGCCATACGCACTCTAGCCACGCCCACCCAGTAGGCCACGCCCACCCAGGCCACACCCACCCGGCCCCCTGAGGGCAACCGCAATGCTGATGCGGCCCTCAATGAAATTGAGTTTGACACCCCTGCTCTAAAGCAATCAGTCAGTAGATATCTGCAGTTATTTCTCTTAATTGTGAATAATAGTTTATAGCTTTGTAGAAGTGTAAAGCAAAACTAGAGAAGCACAAGGACTTAAAAAAAAGTTTTATAGAATAGTTTTTATCCATTATTATGGTTCGTTGCACAGTCAGCCAGATGTTTAGATTGGATTTGGTCTTTTTGTCTATCTGTTGAGTCATTGTTATTGTATTGTATTGTACTTGTATTGTATTGTATTGTAATCGTGCACTGTAAATTTATTTGCCACCACTCTCCATAGGGCTACTCTAGGTGGTTTATAAATATCTGACCTCCAAGATTTTAAAATACACAAACCAAACCATTAAAATAGGTCATCTGTATAACTTTTTTCATTACATAATTGAAAAAAGTCCAGGAGAAGTGAACCATTGTATGAGAAATCCAAGTTCTTCTGATGCCGAACTCAAAATCCAGGTGGGCACATTTACAAGAGTAAAGGCTTCCTCCCTCCAGCCCTACTCCAGGACATGAAGCCACATGACAAAGCAATCTGATTGGCCAGCTGCAGTGCCCAGAGGATTGAATGCAATACAGCAGACATGTCAAACACAAGGCCCGGGGACCAGATCCGGCCCGTGAAGTGGTTTCATGTGGCCCGCGAAGCCATCCTGGAAACAGTGAGGGAACGGCCCCCACTGCCTTGGCCCTGGCCCAGAGACCCTCCTTCCGCCAGAGACCCCCAGATCTGTCCCACTCCTGCCCAGGCCCCCATAGGCACCCTTGATGCGAACGATGAAGAGCTGGCCACGCCCACCCGGTAGGCCATACGCACTCTAGCCACGCCCACCCAGTAGGCCACGCCCACCCAGGCCACACCCACCCGGCCCCCTGAGGGCAACCGCAATGCTGATGCGGCCCTCAATGAAATTGAGTTTGACACCCCTGCAATACAGGAAGCGAGAAGTGGAATCGGTGAAGGACAGCTGCAGGGTGGCAGGACTGCAGTTTGCTAAATCTGACCTCTTTGTCCACGATGGGCAAAGTAGTTTGTGGCATCAACAGCAGTGAGTCTGTGGCACCTGGATCAAGCATAGCAGCCTGAAAGGGCAATGTGGCAATACCCTACCTTCTAAGCCAAGACAGCAGTAAGAGTTGCTAGCCTTGGGGGTGGTAGAGAGCCAGCATTTGGATGATGACTTCATGCAAGTGGTCCCTTCTCATTAAAAAAAAAAGAGTTGAATGCTGGGCCATTGCCAGCAATGCTGAATAAGTAAGCAAGAATGCTCAACCTGGAGGTGGAAGGAAGGGCAGCTATTTTTGATAGCCACAAGAGTAATATTAAGAGGCATATGTAGGACAGATATCTTGCCTGTCCTTTTAAAAACATTTTCAGCGTCACGCTGAAGTGTGACAGTCTATATCAGATCCTCAAACATGGCCATTTAAGACTTGTGGACTTCAGCTCCCAGAATTCCCCAGCCAGCCATGCTGGCTGGGGAATTCTGGGAGTTGAAGTCCACAAGTCTTAAAGTGGCCAAGTTTGAGGACCCCTGGTCTATATACTAATAAGGGTAAATTTGGTGAGGACATACAGGTAGTCTTGATTACAATGATTCTTTTGGCAACCATTCACAGTTACAAAGGCACTGAGGGGAAAAAAATGACTTACAATTGTTGCAGCGTCCCCACGGTCCTCTGATCAAAATTCAGATGCTTGGCAATCACCATGTAATTATGGCAGTTACGGCATCCAAGGATAATGTGATTGCCATTTGTGACCTTCCCAGCCAACTTCCAACAAGCAAAATCAATAGGGGCAGCCAGATCCACTTAACAAGTGCAAAAATCACTTAAGAGTTGTAGTGATTCACTTCAAAGTCACGGGGGAAAAAAGGGTCATGAAATTATGTACAACTCACTTAAAAGTTGCCTTGCTTAGCAGCAGAAATTCTGGTCCCAATTGTGCTCACAAATCAAGAACTATGTGTACTTTACAATGCCGAAATATTTGTTTTTTTAAAAAAATACAAATTAATCCTTGTTTGGAGCATCGGAAAGAACAGATTTAACCATGGGAACCTGAGGGGTTAATTATTTTCATAAAGACCAGTTAATGTTTGGAAAGATAGAGTCATAAAATACAGACTTTGTTCCAATGGTTAGCTTCCAAATATTTATAAAGTTTAATGTTAGGTGACAGTGTTTATGAGGATAACTCATGGAGATTACTTACAGACAGGACAAAAAAAAATCACTAACAGAAAACGTGTCAAGTTTAAATGAACTTCAGTGGAGTGATAATTTTTCTTGGTATACTTCAACTGGGCATACTTCAACTGGGAAAGGTGAAGTGCATGTGATATTTTACAGAACACATTTAGATATTGGATACATTGGAAAACTTTGCTTTCAGCATGGACCATTTGTTAAAGTGTGTTTCTTCATAACATGTATTAAAGATAACATTAATTGGAGAGTGACAAGAGGAAAATGGACTGGCCATTGGTTCTTCCTCTGGTGGCCCAGTCAGTGTCTTCTTCTGATTTTTTCTAAAGTTGAGAAATCTTCATCTCAAAAGGCCCTGAATGAGGCTGTTGGAAGAATATAGCAGGGGTGCAAGTCCATGTCATCTTTCTATCCTGTCCCAACATAGAGATAAATATTAAACAGTCTTTTTTAAATTGCACTTCTCCAGATATAACCTCTGGAAATATACAGAGTAGCTCTTTCTATGTCAAAGGAAGTGTGTAAAAGAAAATGTGAGAAATGGATATGTACTTGCAATATTTCTTGTTGGATGGAGACCAGAAAATGAGTTCCAACTCAATTGGGTATAGTACAGCTACCACCTTTTTTTGTTTTTTTGAGGATTACAAGAGGGTGCATATTTGAATATTTGGAGGGCATCAGTAGGCAACCTGGTGCCTTCTAAAAAGTAGGACTTCACATCCCATCAGCATCATCCAGCAATGGATTGTGATGTCTAGAATCCAAAACACATAGAGGGTATCAGATTAAGGATCTCTGTTACATTGATTAAGTGATGGGTACAGAAACTCTTATGTATAACCAACTGTTTGGAACTATGTTGCCAGCTTATTTTCTCGACTCTGAGAAACTGAGGACAGCAATATGATGCTCCTATAACGTAATCTACCCTACAAATAATAGGTTACTGTTGATTGGATCCCTGAATACTGCTTCTTATTAGACCATTAATGAAATTAACAAGACATGGACTTTAGCAGTTGGAGATTTGTTTTTGCCTGGTGAGAAAATTTCTGGGAGTTCCATGAATAAGGCTGAAGTCAAACACGATGGCCACAGTCTCATACCTTTCATTCGTAGAGTTTGACATAATGTCTTAGAAACTGATTTCACGGCTCAAGAATGTGTACTTTTTCTCTTTTTTCTCAGATGGGAAAAGAAAAGTGATATTGGGTTTTTAGTTGTCCTTAAAAAATGCATCATTCCAATCTATATATACTAAAAATGCAGTGTATTAAAAAGACCCTTCTTCCTGCAGAATTAATATTTTTATATCTTCCATGAAAGTATCATGGTGAAATCAGGATGAATACATATTTTTATTTATCACATCAACCCGCTTTCTAGTGTGAATAAAAATGTAACCTCAACTTAGTTGTCTCTTTAGCGAAAATATGAGATGTTGTGATTCAGGGTCAGCCTGTGGGTTCGGCAGTTGGGTCGGACGACTCACAGGAGGAGGAGGGGGTGTTGAAGACCTTGCTGAGGGGGTTGAAGATCTTGCTGATGAGAGCCCTCAGCCAGGCCCCTCCCACTTGGTCACCACGGAGACCCAGCTGTGTGAGCCTGACAGCGTGGATGAAGATGACCCACAGCTGGCCCTGTTCAAGGACGCCCGACGCAGGAGGCAGTCAATTAGGAGTAAACAGAGGAAGGCAATGGGGCTTCTCGGAAGGAGGCAGAGAGAAGCCACGCCCTGAACTCTATATAAGGGGAATGTGTGGGGAGGGCTGGTTTGCTGAAGGCAACCACTTGGATAGTTCGTGTTTCTTAAAGCTCCTGTTTCTTGGTTCGTGTCTTGTTTGTTTTTGTAGCTATAAATTTGGCAGGCGTCATTCCAGCCTCTTGCCGTTTGTAAAGGGGTTGTCCCTGCCTTTTCTGCAGGGCCGGTAGCAGGCTGGTACAGAACATGAGAAAATAAATAAATGTATGTGTCTTCCATCCAGATATTCTCACCACCTCCCATTTATTAAGTTTCCCATCTTTAGTGGGTTTCTATAAAAAATCCTTTCTTTGCTAATCTTTCAGTGTCTGATATTTATATACAACTGTGTTAAGAGAGGGAGGATTTTTAGAGTGCTTTTCTCTAGCAGAAAGTTCTTTGGTTGTTCCAAAATTCCTGTGAACAGCTCAAAGAAGCTAAGTGTTTCTGAAATACATTGGAAAGTATTTCTAAGGACTAAAGGAGAGGTGATGGCGATAGAAGAACACTGAATGTTAAGATTTACAGAGGATGAGACTGAAGGCGGGAGTTGTGGCCATGAACAAGAGTTTGAGGGGGCTAGAAAAGAATTCTATATAGACCACTGGAACACTGTTGTCTATTGTTGGACCACTACTCTCAGTATTAGACGATAGCTTCATACAAGCAGCTAGATCAGTGTTTCTCAATCTTGGCAACTTTAAGATGTCGGAACTTCAACTTCCAGAATTCTCCAGCCAGCAACTGAATCATATTTATGACAGTTGCAGGGTTGTGGGATCATGTGATCCCCTTTTGCAACCTTCTGACAAGCAAAGTCAATGGGGAAGCCAGATTCAGTTAACAACTGTGCTATTAATTTAACAATTGCAGTGATTCACTTAACTGTGGCAAACAAAGGTTGTAAAATGGGCCAAAATTCACTTAACAACTGTCTTGCTTGGCAACAGAAATTTTGGTTTCAATTTTGGTCACAAGTCGAGGACTACCTGTACTCCCTTCTAAAGAATAAAGAAGTGTACCTTGAGTTTAAAGATCATGAGTTGCCAACTAATTGTGGTTTACATAAACATTAGTAAACTAATGACTGACTGAACTTAATGACTCACTGACTGAAGTAAAACAGTTAAAGAAGCTCTCTTGCTGTGAAAATTAATAATTCTGTATCCACTGGAACTGTACATTTTTCCAAAAAGGTGTTTTAGAGTGTGCAAAAGGCACAGACACAGCATCTACTTGCAGCGTTCCTGCCTCTGTTCACATCTTTCAATTAAATTTGAAGCAGTGGAAAACCCTTGTGGGTATCCAATTTTTGTGGACCAAATATACGTTATGAAATACTGAGTGATACGCTGAGGTAAAAGTCTTTATGTGCACAGGCAAACATTACTAATAGTGGCATTCACAATGCAGCTGTTCAGAATGACTCAGGAATTATTGCACTAATAGGATGATAAGCACATGCCTGCCAAAAAAATCCATGCCCTCTGCTTAATCTGTAATAATCTATGGCAAATAATGTTTAAGACTATTTTATATTGCTTAGTTTCATATTAAATTCCAACTATCCAACATCTGTTTGGTGAATAATCATTTAGAGCTAAAGCTTTCTGACTCTTATCTCCCTACATATGACTTTCTCCTGATTACTCCTTTCATTCTTCTCCCCCAACTTTGTGTGAATCATACATATGTATAAATAAATGTTTGAGTTCTTGTACAAACATGCAAACATTTATTTATATGTATACATATAAGGCACAAGTTTCACACATTTATTAAAGTGGTTTGTTGCCTACAAAAACTTTAACTGCATATATTTGTTATGCATTTAGATGGTATGGTGTTTAGTATTCTTGAGACAAAACCCTAAACTGAAACTGTCTGAGGATTAGCAGCGAGCAAACATTGTGGTAATGTTTTATAAGCCGTTGAAACATTGTGCAGCTTGATTCATTTGTGTCTGTGTTTTCATGTGGAAGTGAATTCTTTCTAATGGAAGACATGACGTATTCTAATGATTCCAAATGAAACTTGCTTGAAGGTGTGGAAAGGCTTCAACTATTTGCCTTCAAGGCAATCGTTTTTAGCCATTGCAATGCCTGCAATGTGCCACATAAATACTCTGCTACCCCACAACAGCCTATTAAATTGGCCTGGAAAATCAGTGAGGGTCAAGATTGTAATACATGCCCTGGGCAGTTTTATATTCTGCATCAGTTAGAGTTTCCATGAAAGTCCTGTGCCATGCATTTCCTTCTTATCTATCTTATGCCCAAAATTATTGATGCTGCAGATTCTAAATATTTAGCAATAGCAATAGGATTTAGGCTTGTATGCTGCTTCACAGTGCTTTATAGCCCTATCTAAACAATCTGGGTCCTCTTTTTACCGACCTCGCAGGGATGGAAAGCTGAGACAGCCTTGAGCCGTTGAGGATTGAACCTCTGGCAGTCAGCAGAATTAGCCTGCAATACTTTCATTCTAACCACTGCACCATCATGATTCTTATACTAAAAAGCAGAGATGTCACCCTGCCAACAAAAGTGCATATAGTCAAGGCCATGGTTTTCCCAGTTGCAATGTATGGCTGAAAGTTGGGCCATAAGAAAGGTTGAGCGCCAAAGAATTGAGGCCTTTGAACTATGGTGCTGGAGAAGAATCCTGCGAGTCCCCTGGACTGCAAGGCGATCAAACCAGTCAGTCCTAGAGGAGATCAACCCTGACTGCTCTTTAGAAGGCCAGATCCTGAAGTTGAAACTCAAATATTTTGGCCACCTAATGAGAAAGAAGGACTCACTGGAGAAGAGCCTAATGCTGGGAAAGATTGAGGGCAATAGAAGAATAGGATGACAGAGAATGAGGTGGCTGGATGGAGTCACTGAAGCAGTAGGCGTGAGCTTAAATGGACTCCAGAAGATGGTAGAGGATAGGAAGGCCTGGAGGAACGTTGTCCATGGGATCACGATGGGTCGGACACGACTTTGCAACTAACAACAACAACAATAATTTAGGCTTATTTATTAGTAATATTTTTATGCTGCTATACTGAAACAACTATGATACATTTTAAAGCCATGCCTTCATAACACAATTCTCTTTTGAATGTGTGCTTAGTGAATTAATATTATATTTTAAAAGTTGGGATTTTTTTCTACACTGATTCCTGAACTTTGAAATCATGTTAACTGTTATTAAGAATACTTGGTTATCAAAGGAATGGATTCATAATGATCTTAGCTCTTTTCAAGATATAGTCTAGATTTACCAACTTTAGAAAGACAAAAGAATTATGCTAGCTGCCTCTGAAGATCCTATTGGTGAGAGGAATGAATGAATAATAAAGGTTCATAATAAGTAAGTGCTTTGTTTATTTAAAATGAAGAGGGGAACTTGTGGGTCTCAAGCTGTTGGTGAAGTACAATTCCTGTCAGTCTTCATCATTGGTCATACCAACTAGAACATCTAGAAATTGTAACTCAACAGCATCTGGCGAACCATGGTTTTCCATCCTTCAGCTAAAGCAGGGGTGTCAAACTCAATTTCATGGAGGGCCTCATCAGCATGGCGGTTGCCCTCAGGGGGCCGGGTGGGCGTGGCCTACTGGGTGGGCGTGGCTAGAGTGCGTATGGCCTACCGGGTGGGCGTGGCCAGCTCTACATGGTTCGCATCAAGGGTGCCTATGGGGGCCTGGGCAGGAGTGGGACAGATCTGAGGGTCTCTGGCAGGAGGAGGGTCTCTGGGCCAGGGCCAAGGCAGTGGGGGCCGTTCCCTCCCTGTTTCCAGGATGGCTTCGCGGGCCGCATGAAACCACTTCGCGGGCCGGATCAGGCCCCCGGGCCTTGTGTTTGACATGTCTGAGCTAAAGCATAAAGGCTGCATGCATTTCCCAGTGCCTTGCAATCAAGAAAATACAATGGATAATTCTAGCTGCTACAGTATGAATAAGTCCAGTGTTATCCACGTTGCAAATATATTACAAGTACATATAAACCAGAAATCATATTACATAATTCAAGCAATAAGTTAATTATACTATATTTAAGTAAAATGAATCAAATCTTTAGAAAATCTTTTTAAAAATCCTTTTTTATTTATAAAACACGTGCATATTTTTCCCCCAGGTGTTGATCTTAGACTGGCATGGAGTGGCTTGCACTCTCAGAAGTGAGAGAGGACTAAAACAAACCTGGATTTGATTTCATTTCTTTTTCATTTAACGGATGCTCCTTATATATAGTGATCATTTTCTCCTTCTACCACATTAAATATTTTATAACAAATCTAAAACCTTAGGTGTGGCCCTCAAGTCACATACTTCAGACTTACTGGATAAACGAGTAGAGAAACTAAGTTCTGAAATAACTTAGACAATGTGTGGAGTGAGTCATTTGATAAATGAGATATGTCCTTGACGAGGTAAAAGCATGTTCCTGCTGAATGCATTGCACTGTTATAGAATAATAAATTGTGGAAAATGTATATCAAATACACTCCCAGGGGGCACTAAATGGAAGAAGGCTGGCCTCTTTCTATTATACCCAGAACATTTTTATATGGCTGTAGTAGGAATGTAAGAATCACGAGGAACTCCTTAACTGTGATAGCTAGTAGAACAGGCTAGCACTTTGAAGTGGTATTTCCCCTTATGTAGAGGATGGCTACATCTTCAGATAAAGGCTTGATGGTCATGGGTGAGAGATAAAATAATAGATCCTGCACTGAGCAAAGATTGGACTCAAGGATATTTAAGGCTCCTCCCAACTCTGTGATTTTGTTAATCAGAATTTGGATCCCTGTTTACTGTATGTTCAATGAATTATCTTGAGCTACTTCTCAGAGTCTATTAAAATTTCTTGAGAGAAAACCTGGCTTTTCGATCTATCTGGCCTGGACTGAGGGGGTTTTTAGTTTTAAGTTTTAACATTGTTTTTATTGCTGGGCTATTATTAATTTAATTCTTTTTAATTCTATTTTTATCTTAATTTTATATTGTCTTTTAAATATTGCCCTGTAAACCGTCCTGAGTCCTTCGGGAATAGGGTGGTATAGAAAACTAATTAAATAATTAAATAAATAAATAAATAAAATGAAATGAATTGGTGGGGTGAAAAAGAACTGTGAATGCTACCTGAAGAGTTTGGGGAAAAGCTGGGATACTAATGGATTCAAGGCTCTGGGCCAGTTGGATATAGATGGATGCTGTGGCTGTGGTTTTTCTCTAAACTGTGCCAATGTTTATTCTTTGTTCTTAACCCATTTCCTGTGGAAATGTCACCAACCAAACAGGAAGGTGGGTAGGGAGCAGCAGATTTTGGCCTAGCACTTGGAGAAGAAAAATAGCCAAATCCTCCTCAGTGTACAACCGCTGCAGATTACAGCTATGCTCTCAACACAGCTTCTCCTATTGAGCTGGTATATCAAAGCTAACAATTGCCGTTGTTTTCTTGGTCATAAACTGAGGCTGGATGGAGGGATTTGTTGGGGGGGAGAGAGAGGGAAAGGGGAGATACAAAGTTTTACATTTTAATTGTATTTTCCATAGGGTCTCTACAGTATCCCATGCTGGAACAAATGTGTAGGTGAGATTTTTGGAAATCTGTAGAAAACGGTTTTCCACCTCTAACTATTTTCTAAGGAAGTAAAAAAAAAAAAGATGGGGGGTGGTAGTGGTGAAAGTCATTTACCCTGAAAATGGATGATCATGACGGTCAAGTTTTTGTTTCTTTAATTTATAGAACAAAGAGCTTCTCATTGTGTAGTTTCATGCAGTACAGTGTTCTGTGATTTTCTCCATTATGTGATCAGCTTAACCTCCTGCAAAAGAGAAAGCATGACACTAATGGGAGTGTGACTGCTTTAAAAGAGCTTTAAACATCAACTCCGAAGCAAGGCGGTCTCTGCCAGCTTCCTCCTTATTGGGAATTTTTAAAAAATAATTCTCATTTTCCATTTCCACTTACTCCTCATTTAATTTATACCCCACCTCTGAATCCCGGCAAATTAAATAAATAATAGTAACCTCGTTTGGCACACTGCTACCTGAAATGAAAGAATTCCATAATGTAGTCAGTAATTTAAGGTGGAATGCTAAAAGTGAATAACCAGTCTTCAGGTCTTTAGGATTTTAAGTCCCATCGAGATAGCTAAAATGGACATGACTAAGGGATTCCTATAGCTGTGTTTTAAACTGGAAGGACTCCAAGCTGCCTACCCTTAATTTGAGGCATCTGTAAGTAGGAATTAGTTGTTACTTAATGGAAATGGGCATTATAGTATACTTGGGTGTACCAGGAACACCCAAATTAAAGTCCAGGGAATGACTTTGGGCCAATCCATCTCAGCAGAAACAGGAGTGAGCACTATGATGTATACTACCTCGAGTTCATGAACAAAAAGCAGAGTAGGTCTCTAACACGTGAAGTACATGAATGAATGAGTGTATCGATTGATTGATTGATTGATTGATTAATGAAATCTTATCTATCTTGAGTTAAAATAACATATCCTACCTGTGAGTGACTTTTCAGTAATGGTCTCGTGACCATAGCATGGTCTGTTCAGTTACATTCAACCCCCCTTTTCATTTTGGTAAAACATTGCTTTATATTCCTTTAGCTCTGCTACTCTTAGGACACTCTGACCTGAGTAAAGCGTGGATTGATGGTTGCCCATTTTCTTTCTCTCTTTGGTTTGAAGTGGCTTGAGATTTATAACGTGGCACTGCTTGTTATTTTGTTATGAGTTTTAATTTCATTTTAAGCTACCCAATGAACCTTCTTTTTTTTATTCTTTTTTCATAGATGGGCAATAACTTTGTTAAAAGAAAGGGATAGAAAAAACCAAGGAAATTCAAAATTATACCAGGTATTTCAAATATATTGCCTAATCAAATTCGCTAGAAAACTGAAAAACGTTTTTACACTTTGTGCCTTTTGAATTCGTCTTAAGATTCAATAAGTGAAGACATGGCCGGCAGCTGACACACCCAGAGAAGCTCCTCTCTCTGGACTGTCGTTTTTTCCAACTCAACAACAGAAGGAACAGGCTTCCTCTTGTTTTTTTGATCCTCCTGGATTAGGGAGTATCTCTGAAGCAACCCTTACGATCCTCCGATAAAACATCAGTCTGCAAGCTGTTTTAGAAGCAGAGCTCCAAAATAGCGGGTGAGCTGAAGTTTGGGGGCAGAGTAGAAACCACTTCGGTCTTGGATAGAACCTTCATTATTGATTTATTATTTACTTATTTTATAAGTGATGGCTTATAGAGCGGCTTCTAAATTGCATATATGAATTGGTACCTGCAGTAGTTTTCATCTGTAGGGCCAAGGATTTATTTCCTTTCAGTGAATGGATTTTAGAAATTCTATTCAGTTCCTGAAACAGCTTCAGACAGGCAAAAGCTTAAAATGAGATTTAGGGGCAGACCTTGTGAGTTTCAGGAAGGAAAGAGGGTGGTTGTTGTTGTTTTTTTTTCAATTTTTCAAAGTGTTTGCCTTTATTGTCATAAAGCCACATGGACAGAGTATGGCCAGTTATTCATTCCAAGTGCAGATCTATTGGGGCTTATGCAAATTTCTGGCAACTCTTTCATCCTCTGTGCTTTAACAATTGCTCCTCTGGGGATACCAAATCACACTTGTGACATTTGCTATTTCAGGAACATTATTTGTCACTGGTATTTGCAATAATAATAAGATTTGGACATATTTGAGGCTTGAGGGCTAGATTCCATTAGTTCTAATCCCATTGTTTACTAGCTCCAAAAAAGAAGAAGAAAATTACAAGAGAGGGCTTGATTGATTGATCAAATGACACCATCTGATTCTGAGCAACTACATAGATAGATTTTCTCCACGATGATCTGTTCCTAACCTGGTTTTTCAGCTCTTCCAATAGAAAGAGAAGAGATGATATAAGTTCTCCTCAGCTTATATAACCACAATAGCAACCAGAAAAAATCATTGTTAAGCAGTGAAGCATCTAACTGCACTGGATTTTACAACCTTTTTTTTCAAGGTTGTTAAGCAAGTCACTGCTTAAAAATGCTTTTCTCTGACTTTTCACTCAGCCAGATTTTTACTTGGACATTACTTCTTAGGGTGTTAGTTTCGCACCTGCATATTTCAGATTGTTTGTTTGAATTGGCTCCTGGACTGCTGCATTGGATGCAGGCTGTTCACTTTGGTCCCCTGTGTAGCCATAACGTTCTGGAAACCATTTTCAGGATTGGGATTTTGTTTATACTTTATCCTTCAGGTCTCTCTTGGCACTAGGATTTGGCATGGTTGCACTGTTATTTTGGCCTCGGTGTCTCAAAATCAATGCCAGCACCATATAAACAACACAAGGAAAGGCAGCTTTTAAAGGGGAAATTGTGACCTGGGTATTGTCTCTTACGGGTTTGATTCACAGCTTCTTCCACTCTTAAGGTGAATTTGGAAACTGCTCTGTATAGAGAGAATAGAAGTATGACCAGATCCAATGCGTTGATTCTGAACTGAGAAGAATGAGTATCATGTCGGATCAGTAGAAATCTCAGAGACAGGATGAGACTTGACAGAACAAGGTGGTTGTCTTAGGCAATACATTTGATATCATGGCAGATTGTGAGCTATGAATTTTTAACTGTGTTTGAATCTAATTTAAGCCAAATTTCATACAGACCAGCTTTGCTGGACTGAAGTTCCTTGATAAATGATAAAAGAATGTGTGTGTTATTAGTGAGAAATGAAAGGCTTGATTTCAGGCCTTCAAGCTAGGTAAGGGCAAGAAACAGAAGTAGCAGGCATTCCAGGAACATTCTTG
This sequence comes from Vipera ursinii, assembly GCF_947247035.1. Taxonomy (NCBI): domain Eukaryota; kingdom Metazoa; phylum Chordata; class Lepidosauria; order Squamata; family Viperidae; genus Vipera; species Vipera ursinii. The sequence goes on from NC_139518.1 coordinate 68,286,170, forward strand.
ATTATTGAAGGGTAGAATAACAAAATCTTGAAAGCCTTTCAGAATTTCCTTCTGCCCCAATCTTTCTTCTACCAAGCAAATTCAAGGGGGTTAATTTAATTTTTGTTTTCATGCTTCCCAACTTCTGAGCACCGCGTTGTCTTTTCTTTTCCAATGGTTTATTTCCTTCCTAGGCCAGAATTATATACTTTTGTATTTAAAAAGCTTTTTCATGGACCTCTTGCAGGAGGAATTAATGAGTTCAATGAAAATAGAACTAAAATAGTTCTTTATCACCAAGGATAAAGAACTCAGAATGGAAATTACATAATAATACAAGATTTATTTGGTTTTTAACTTTTGTTTGATGGTTTGGTGAACTCTATAAGTATGCAGTTTGAAGACTTTAAATATTGGAAATCTAGAGACATTCGCCTTTTTAAAAAGATCGAGAGCATCCTGTCATACAGCATCACAGTCTGGTTTGGAAGCATCACTGCTTCAGACAGGAAGGCGAGAGTGTTTATGATGGCCGAAAAGATCATTGGCAGTTCCCTCCCTCCCATCCAGGACATAGCACAGAAGCGTTGCTTGAGGAGGGTCCGTAAGATTATCTGGGACACTGCACATCCTCTTCACGACCTGTTTTCCTTGTTACCTTCTGGGAGGAGGCTTCGTGGTATCCGAAGCAGAACATCCAGATTCAGCCATAGTTTCATTCCATACCGCATTAACATGGTGAACTCTCAAGCTTCCTCCTTCCGTTATATATTCAAGATGGACAATATTTAACATTTATTTGTTATGTCTATGTAGGGGTGTGGGTCTATACATATCTTGTACATAGTATGTTTAGTTGTGTGTCATGTATGTGTTTCACTTTGAGAGTGGGCAACTAAATTTCATTTTTGATGTGTGCCGTTGTGCCCAGAGTAAAAAAAATGACAATAAAGGTTATCTCATCTTACTTTATCCTTTGTGAATTGTTTGCATTGAAGAGCACCTAAACTTCATTAGATACAGCAGTACTCTTTTGGGTCTAGATTTGAAATGTGGATGCCTTCACAAATTGGCTGCCCTGAGGGGCCTTTTGTTCACAGAATGGCTGCTGAAGTCAGACCAGATACAAAAGACCAGTTTCTCAGAAGGGAGCTGATGAAGGTATTCTCCCCATTCTTTCTACCTCTACCACTCACCCTCCTTCAATCCACTATTTAACTTTTCTGGGCAGGTGACACTGTTTCAAGAGAAGTTAGAGAGACAAAACACTTCTCTCTCTAAACCCAATCCATTATTTTTTGCCAAGGTTGTCTTGTATTTGGAAAACAAATGTTGGTGATTTGCTCTGTACAAGATAGCAAATTTTGTTGTTTTAATTAAAAGCATAAAAATCAGAACAAAAAATTAGATCGGGCAGGCATGGTGGTACATGGAGTCTCGATGCTCACAGATTGTACTAGGTTGACCATCCCTGAGATGCAACAGGAGGATTACTATGTGTGTCCAAAATTCTACGGCGACCAGAGTTTATGCTGTCCAATTAGATTCTAACCTGGATCAGTTCTTTCTTTTTTTAAAACGTACAGCTGTTCTCATGTTTTGCTGTGGAACAATTGGCAACCTAACAGTTGTTGCACTGAGCCTTCATGAGTTATTTTTGCTGTGGGTGTATTTGTGAAATGTCAAGTGTTGGGCTGCTCAGAATTATTTGGCTTGGTCTAAAGTCAAGTCAAATAATGAGCTAGCTGTAAAAAAAAACAACTGTGCAATATACAAACATGTCCTTTTGCCGGTTCATCTTTGTTTAAAGTGAAGGTAGAACAAAGGAATGGCGCTTAATTAATGACTTGGAGATAGTGTTCAGGTCTAGTTAAATATGGAAACACAGAACTAACACAATACGGCATAGAACTGCGCGTTGCTGGTTTTGTTTTGTCCTGTTGTAGTATTAAACTTTTATCCTTGAACTTTAGAAGCTGCAAATTGGGGCACTAATTTGCAGCATAATGTTACGTGACTAAGGGCTGATTTTCCATATGCACAATACTTTTTACGGGTAGTCCATAACTTAGTGACTGTTCAAAGTTATAGTATAATGACACTGAAAAATGTGACTTATGGCCATTTTTCGTAGTTACAACCTTTGCAGCATCCCCACAATCATGTGATCAAAATTTGGACACTTGGCCACTGGTTCATATTTACGACGGTTGCTGTGTCCCATGGTCACGTGATCACCTTTTCCGACCTTCTGACAAGCAAAGTCAATGGGGAAGCCAGATTCACTTAACAACCAGGTTACTAACTTACCAACTGCAGTGATTCACTTAACAACCATGACCAGAAAAGTCATAAAATGGGGCAAAACTCACTTAACAAATGTCTCACTTAACAGTGGCTATTTTGGGCTCAGTTGTGGTCATAAGTTGAGGACTACCTGTATTCACCTGAGTGGAATCCTCCAGCTTCTTTTCCTGCTACAAGTCAAAAGTAGTTTTATAATATGCTGGCTCAAGTAGCACAGTACCTTCTGGTCTATGTGGTCTACTTCATTTTCTTATATGCAGTCCCATCCATTCACCTGGCTATAATATATGCTGCATAGCAGGAGTGGCCCCGCATTGCCAGTCTCTGTTGCTGCCCTTCTGAGCTATTTCATTCTGGGCTGGACCAGATTCTGCCAATTTCCCTTTTAAATCAAGTGACAGGAATAATCATACAACTATGGGGGTTTTTCTTTGTTCATTTCTTGGGACAGCAAGGAAAGTGGTTTTCCTTACTGTCCCAAGAAATGAACAAAGAAAAAAAAACCCAGAGTTGTATTGGTCCATGTTTTGCTAATGAGGGTGGGATGAGAAAAGAAGCTGTGGGATGCACCAGTTGATGTTAGTGCTGTTCAGACAGAACATCGGACATCCCCACGGCTAAAGCAAAGAAAGAGGTTGAAATATGGGAAGGGGTTTCTTCAGCCAATTTCATTTCTAGCTGGTTTATACACAGGTGTCAAGTAGCCTAGGACTGCAGTATATAAATGTCCTATGTAAGTCAGAATGAGTTGAGTGGGGCCATTGTAAGCTTAGAGGTAATTAAATATATGGATACACAATTTTTAAATGTAGTTTGGAAGTTTGGATTCCTTTATGGGGGAGGGGGGGGGAAACCATACCAAAATAATACTACCTTCCATTGTTTTCTGAGAGTGGTCTAGTTCCACTCTTCTCAATATATATTACTACAGTAGAGAGGATAGCACTAAAGGATAAAGAACGTTGGACATCTCTTATTTGCGTGTTTGTTAAGGAAAAAATAATTATTGCTAAGAGTTCAAAGCAAATGTTAATGTTATAAAATGCATTTTCAACCAGAAGTGATAAATATAAACTATCCCATCAAAACCTGAATAGTTCTTAGGGACTATTATTTATTCCTCGTTGTATAAATAAGGAAAGATAACATGTAAATAAATGTAGCACACAGTAATAGACTTAGAGTGTAATTCAGTGGAACTGAGCGATTAAGTTGTATTGATTTCAGAGACTGGAATGAGATAACTAAATGCATGAATTAGACCATTATATTATCTCAAATGTGAATATAGTAGTAGTTGAAACAGGAATATTTAGCTTTCGGTATGTGTGGTATACACGTGTCAATCTGCGTCATAGTTACTGACAAATACAGTGTCCGCTATGTGAACAATCCTGAACCTTGGGATTTTTCTCATATCACTTTGTTTCTCTCTTGTCACTGTTATTATCATCATTATAGTACATTTTAAATTATTATTTCTTTTACTGGATTTTAGCTTCTGTATTTTGTGGCTTGAAGCCCACCATGATATCCTCTGAGCAGATCTGGGTTATAAATAGTTTAAATAAATTAAAAATGAAATTTGAATTCCATTCTGACAAAGAGCAAGCCAGCATAGAGGTGAAACACAAATTCTATGTGTAGCAAATCTCAGTTTGGGACCCCTGGCATTTTCAAATAAAGACTCGGTACTGCTACCTGCAATTCAAACTACGGTAGATTAGGGAAAAGAAATCTACTGCTATCTAGATATTTTGGAGTACAGTTTCCATAACGCTTGTCTATTAGCATGTACCTTATGGGAGTTACCTTCCAGCAAACTGACTTATCCTGAAGGGAGATCCTTGTAATTGGGCCCACACTCTAAATTAGCATTAGGTAGCATCCAAAAGGGACATGATGGCTAAGTGGGTTAGGACGCTGAGCTTGTTGATCAGAAGGTTGGCAGTTTGGCGGGTCGAATCCCGAGTGCTGCATAACAGAGCGAGTGCCTGTTACTCGTCCCAGCTTCTGCCAACCTAGCAGTTCGAAAGCACGTAAAAATGCAAGTAGAAAAATAGAGACCACTACGGTGGGAAGGTAACAGCGTTCCGTGCGCCTTTGGCGTCTAGTCATGCCGGCCACATGACCACGGAGACGTCCTTGGACAAGCGCTGGCTCTTCGGCTTTGAAACGGAGATGAGCACCGGCCCCTAGAGTCGGAAGTGACTAGCACTTTACCTTTACCTTACTAGAATCCAGTGTTCCATATTTAACTATTCTGTCCCTTGGCTATTACACAGAATATACAAGAGAGCTTTTCCAAGACAGGCCTAATGCTGTGTCAGCTTTTTTATTTTGGAACAAATACTGAAGAAAAACCCAGGGGAGAGAGGCAAGAATTTATTTTATTTCATTGATTAGCAGGAGCTAGAAGTGTGGAAAGAGAGGTGAGATGCTGGTTGTCACCTGGGCTTGATCGATCAAACACCTAGGGAAGGCAGGTGACTCTTCTGGCCCAGCATATCAACAGCAGCTTTGTTCCTGATGGAGCATGAATCTGAGCTCCCATCCAGGGGATAGCCAAGCCAAGGAGCACAGCTGTCAGTGAAATGGTTGTCCTGACTTTAAGCTGTCTGGGAGTAAGTGAATCCAGGAAAATACTCTTGTTGCAGATGCTCTGTATTTGTGAGAGCCAAAGAGGATGCTTTTTAGGAAGGCAGGGATGCTGAATACCGATATCTTCTATCCTCAAAAAGCTTGACAGGATTCCCTTTTTAAAAAACAAGCATTCCCTTCCTGAGCAGACTGATTTGAGATATATTTATGCTTATTTAATATAAAGCAACAAATATAGAGCAACAAAGATGATATAAGGAATGGTTGCTGGAATTGGGTATGTGTAGTTTAACGAAGAGAAGGGTGAGGGCTGACATGATAGCAGTGTTCCAATATCTCAGGGGCTGCCACAAAGAAGAGGGAGCCAAGCTATTCTCCAAAGCACCTGAAGGCAGGACAAGAAGCAACGGATGGAAACTAGTCAAGGAGAGAAGCAACCTAGAACTAAGGAGAAACTTCCTGACAGTTAGAACAATTAACCAGTGGAACAACTTGCCTCTAGAAGTGGTGAATGCTCCAACACCGGAAGTTAGTTTGTTTATTTATTTATTTATTTATTTATTTATTTATTTATTTATTTATTTATTATTTTAATTCCATTTATATCCCGCCCTTCTCTGAAGACTCAGGGCGGCTTACAAGCTTAGCAGTAGCCTTCATTCTATGTATATGCCTGCTTATTAGGGCTTTCACACACACCCCAAGCGGCATTATTACAAAGTCAGCTTAATTGCCCCCAACAATCTGGGTCCTCATTTTACCTACCTGGGAAGGATGGAAGGCTGAGTCAACCTTGAGCCTGGTGGGATGCGAACCTGCACTGATTGCAGGCAGCTGGTGTTACTTAAGGAGGCATTAGCCCACTGCTCCACCAAGGCTCTTTTAAGAAGAGACTGGACAACCATTTGTCTGAAATGGTATAGGGTTTCCTGCCTGAGCAGGGGGTTGGACTAGATGACCTCCAAGGCCCCTTCCAACATTATTATTATAAAACTTTTATTCATAAAACATGTAACTCAGTCAACTGAACAGTCAAATTGACTGGCACTAATGGTTGACAGGAGATGCTGCCAGCATCCTAGGTATCAACCAGGTATCTCCTTAAAATGTAAGATGTATTATTATTATTATTATTATTATTATTATTATTATTATTATTATCCATATTGCTTTAATACAAAGTCTATAACAGTAAGAAAACTCTTCTAAAAAGTTAGGCCACAGTTGTGCGTGACTCCCCCAAGGAGAAAACCTTTATTAGTCAAATAAAGAAACCAACCAGATTCTGTTGGAATTAGTTCAATTATCTTTCTGTAAATGTTTAAGCTGCATCACATGCAAAAGCCATAAAATTCAAAATTACAACAACCAAGCACGCAGCAGGCTAAGAAAGTAACAACAGTGCAAAGACCCTAACCTGCCCTCCCTCCAACTAGGCCCCCCCCTCCCTGCAACTGCAGGGTAGTAATCAAGCATGAGAGGGTGTGCGTGTTGTTATCAGGCAGTTCTCCCTTGTTTGTTCATTTATGTCGCTGTAGCCATCCCAAGAACTGTGAGAGACAGAGATATTTTGGAGCTGCCTAAATAAACAAATAGTGCTGGGCTTGATCCAAGAGAATCTGAGTTCACCCATTAAACTTTGCAGAAATCACTAAATTTGCCTTACCTGTAATTACTCAAAAGGATTCAGTATAACTGAGGTTTTGTTACCCTCTGAACCCGCGTGAAGGTTTGGTATTAAGGCAATGAGGAAACTACCATGTATCCCACTATGGAGTTACTAGGAGGACAGAAGGGGTGCAAAGGTTATTTGACAATACAGTCCTAATCGTTTTCCATATCAATTTTTATTCATTATTTTGATTATAACAGTAAAACTAAAGTTAAAAAGAAAAAAGAAAATGTGCAAGCAACAGAAAAAAATAGAAAAGAATATTATATATATATACCGTATATATGTATATATGTTTGTGTGTCTGTGTATGTGCATATATATATATATATATATATATATATATATATATATATATATATATATATATATATTGCTTTACCTTAACCCTTCATTGCAACAAGTATAGACAAATTTAGTAACTTTAACCTTGTTGAAATAAACCAACTTTGTATTTCTTCCTTTTATTTCTAACAGTAGTAGTATTTGGTTCTTAATATTTAGTTCACTCAAATATTGTCACAGGATTTCATTTCTGTTTAATTCTTTATCCCATTGCAGAGACATCTTCAAAGATTTCAAAAAGCCTCTTTTGTAGATCCAGTAATAAAATATTTTCATGGTTTGACATTTGTAGTTCCTCTTTAATTTTTGAACTTCAGCCAGCTTCTTTTATATATCCAGTAAAGCATCCTTTTCCAAATTATTATCTTGGCCTGTCATTTGTAGTTCCACTTTCAGTATAGTATAGACAAAATTTGCCCCCCATCTTGACATATTTTTGAAATAATCTGTCCATAGAATCAGACACTATTACTGAAACTGTTGATTTTATAGCTACTAATTTCTGCTTGTGTTCTTCAGAGAGCTCCTTTAATATTCCAAATGTTATATTTCCTGTCATTTTTATAAGTCCCTGTTAATCAACATCAAAAGCTGTACCTCTTTGCCATACCTCCCTTGGAAGTCCCATAGTATAGTCTTATTCATGTTAGCTTAGAATAGATCCTGATAGTACTTTGGCCAGAACAATCTTCTGTGTGAAACATAGCCAATCTAAGTAACAAATTCTAAGCCCAAAATGAAGCTTATTCTCCCCTGAGGTTTATGCAACAAATCTGAGTCTTTCTGCAGGATTTATGATGTATTAGGCCTAGTTAAGATTTGTTATGACTGGGACCTTTAGTAATGCTTGTTAGTTTTCTAGAAACTAAAATCTAATTTACAGTTGACTAATTTGTCCTGGTAATTCGAAATACTTTGTATGACTTTTAGGCCTCAAGGGAGCCAGGGATGGTAATTCGAAATACTTTGTACGACTTTTAGGCCTCAAGGGAGCCAGGGATTTGGGATTTTACTAGTTCTAATGTGAAGAAAGTTATTTTTGTTAATGTGGCAAGGTATAATAATGGAAATTCCTTAACAGACTTGTGCTGGTTCACAAATAGTCAAGGAAACCAAGACCTATATTTGGACAGGCAGCCATTAGGAAATCCTGGAGCTAAATTAAAAAAAAAAACACCTCAGAAAAAGGAAAATGAATTGTAGAATTTTTTGTTTAGAAAAGCATACCATTATCAGGACTTGAGCTAGGGCTAGGCCAAGGGTAGGCAACCTTGGCTCTTTTATGACTCGTGGACTTCAACTCCCAGAATTCCTGAGCCAGCATGGCTGGCTCAGGAATTCTGGGAGTTGAAGTCCACGAGTCATAAAAGAGCCAAGGTTGCCTACCCCTGGGCTAGGCTAAGGAAATCTATAGTAGAGTTGTGCAATGCTTTGGGTTTGAAGGCAAAAAGTTGCTCTGGAATGGGAGTGTTCATGTTAGCCCTGTCTACAGTTCATTAAAGCAGCTGCCTGTTTTCCTAATATCCAGGGCTGCCCTTTTTATCTTGCAGTGTCATCCCAGAAAAAAGTCACTTAATTTAAGGAACTGGAGACAGGTGTTACATGTAGACCTCTGTATGCTCTGAAGGTCCTTTTATCTTTGAATCCAGAATTCTGTACAGTCTTAATCTTTACTTTATATGTATGGGAACATTGCCCTCTTTCTACTCCTTAAACTGAAATCTCAACAAATGAGTGATGTATAGGAATAATTGGTGGCTGTGTCATGGGTTTGTTTTTATGCAGTGTGGGAGTTCAAAAGTGATCCCATGCAGGCTGTTTATAAGAATCTGCTATTCAGGGGGCCTCAGCAACCGGGGTGTTAATGTTACGCTTGATTGTGAGAAGAGTACTTCTCAGAACGAGTGGATGAATAGGCTGTGTTAGTAATAAGCAGGAATGTGGAAAATAATTCTGTAATGTGTGGTCTGAGGGAAATGTTTTGTAAACTGGGCTTGTTAAACTGCAATAACTCGGCTTGTTAAACTGCCAATAAAACTTGAGAAAGTAAAGGAGCTTTTTTTTTGACATTTCCATGCTTGAAATTGATAACATCCATTGCTATGGCAGGGCAAAATTGGTCTTCATTAGAGATAAATCACTGCCACAAAAATGAAGGGCACTATTAGTCAAGAGAGCAAATTTGGTATAATGGTTAAGGCACCTGGCTGGAAACAAGAATTCTAGTCCAATCTTAGGCAAAAAGCTGGCTTAGTAACCTTGGGTCAGTCACCCTCTCACGGCCCTAAAGAGAAGGCAAGAGCAAACATCCTCCAAAAAATATTGCCAAAAGACTTCTCCATGTAGTACCAGGAGGAATCAAAACTAACTTAGGCATGCGTGCGCGCGCACACACATACACACAGAGTCTCAAAAACCCAATTACATGAATAAGAACAGCTGGTAAAGCATTGATACTGGAACATGAGGGCAACACCTGCGGCCGGCGTCAACTTCCCTCCATCCAGTGCGCTCCCACAGAGTGGGCCTCCTCAGGGTGCCTCCGATCAAAGAATGCCGATTGGTGGCCCCCAGGGGGAGAGCGTTCTCTGCGGGCGCGCCAGACCTATGGAACCGCTTGCCGGTTGAGCTCCGGACGGCCCCCGACCTTCGCTCCTTCCGGCACGACTTAAAAACATATCTATTCGAGCAGTCTGACCTGGTCTGATGGGTTAGGGTAGGGGTTTTAATATGTTTTAATACTGTTTTAAACTGGGCTAAATATTTAATCGTTTTTTAACTTTTGTATTCCGCTTTTTTATATATTTATTGCCCTGTACACCGCCCTGAGTCCTTCGGGAGAAGGGTGGCATAAAAATATAATAAATAAATAAATAAATAAATAAATAAATAAATAAATAAATAAATAAATAAATATTTGCAGCGCGCTCATCTCCTAAGACCACTTTAAAATAGGGAAAAGGTACTGAATCAACAAGTATTTTATGCAACTTACTGTATAACACCAGTAGTTGGGAAGCCAGACAAATTTGAAAGGGGAGTCGACAAAAGAAAACTAAACAAATACTCGTAGTGAAACAATGAAATATCAAATTGCCAAGTCTCCATTGAAATGAATACATCTTTTTATTTTGGCGTTATTCCAACAAGATCACGTGGGATTTCACATAGAGTACAGTTTTCAGCAAAGCGCCATCTCACATGGAACACAATAATTTTTAAACTTTTCTGGACTGTCTCTAGTATTTCCTTCCTTGTTGATATATTATTAGCTCTCAAATCTACTTGCTGTTGTATGGAAGTAAACAGTGTGATCTTTTCCACTGGACGGAAACATCTTTCTGTAAGGATAAGAGTGAATGTGGAATAGGATTTCCTGGGGAAACTGATACTCCCTATAACTAGACGTTTGCTTTGAACTCTTAGCAATAATTATTTTTTTCCTTAACAAACACGCAAATAAGAGATGTCCAACTGAACGTTCTTTATCCTTTAGTGCTATCCTCTCTACTGCAGTAATAATATATTGAGAAGAGTGGAACTAGACCACTCTCTTAGAAAACAATGGAAGGTAGTATTATTTTGCTATCGTCTTCCTGCATTTAAAAATGTGAAATCAAGCCATGAATTTTGGATCTGAATGCTCACCTTTTTACAGCTGAATCACCATGGCATGGATGTTACATGCAAGGTGATAAAAGCTCATTGTTGATTCTTTAATAGTGTGTCAGATTGATCTCTCTTTGTAAAATAGATGTATCATATAAACAGGTATGACGGCCCATGTAAGAGAAGTGGTATTTTTAGCACAGCCCACATGCACATTTGCTTCTTTGTAACTTGAAACAGCCTTGGTTCTTTAGGCCTATAACAAGATTTTTGAGCTAATTGGGAGGACTCGATATTTTTCCATAAGTGGTACTTACGGATGAAAATGTTAGTTTGCCTGTTAATGTGTTTGTTAGTGGAACAGTATGTATTTATCGTTCTGTTGGCCCTTGCTGTTCTACTGAACCATAGAAATACACTTTACAAACAATGACTGTAATTATCTTACTTGATCTCGTTTGCGTTCATTCCATCATACAGGTATTTGCTTTTAATTCTCCTTTGATAGAAGAAGAGAACAGTTCAGTGGGGACTTTTATCTTGCTATATACTGCACAACAATGTTATTTTCTTAGAATAAGGGTAGTTCTCTTAAGTCTGGACTGGATCCGTTCTTAGTAGTGTATAATTATGGCTGGCTCAAGGGTTCTGGGAGTTGAAGTCCACAAGTCATAAAAGGACCATTCCCCACCCTTAATCTATAGGATTACTTTAAATTAATTGGTTGGCTCCATTGGCTATAACTCTGGAAGTTATTGTCAAAATTCTTGGATAAGTATACTCCTAAACAACCTGGAATTCCCCAGTTTTATATAGATTTCTACATTTAAATTTGAATATTAAAATGAATAAGACATATTTGTAGCATATTCAAATTTGGGTTGAGGGAAAAGGGAAATACAGGTAGTCCTCAATTTACAACAGATCGTTTAGTGACCATTCAAAGTTCCAATAGCACTGAAAAAAGTGACTTATGACCATTTTTTATACTTACAATCATTGCAGCATCCCCATGTTCACGTAATCAAAATTTAGACACTTGGCAACTGAATTTATTTATGACTGTTGCTGTGTCCCAAGGTCATGGGACAAACAAAGTTAATGGGGTCATTGGGGCAAGCAAAGGTCATGGGACAAGCAAAGTTAATGGGGAAGCCAGATTCACTTCACAACTGTGTTACTAACTCAACAACTGCAGTGATTCACTTAACAACTGTAGCAAGAAAGTCATAAAATTTAGGCCAGATTCACTTAACAACTGTTTCACTTAGCCACAGAAATTTTGGGCTCAAATGTGGTCATATGTCAAGGATTGCATTCTTGCTTTCCCATACTAATTGGTCTTTCCATTTCCCCTGCTATCTAAATGATAATATGGGGTATTATATATTGGAATAGGAAACCTCAAACTGTTTGACACTGAGAAAGGTCTGGGAGTCAGATGATCAGTGGAAGGTTTGAAAATAGGACTTGGAGGATACCAGCCATCATGGCCATAGGCTGACCACCCTTACTGTAGATCAGCGGCTCCCAACCTTTTCTATAGCCCACACCCCTAGAACGCTTCTGATATATTCTCGCACCCCTTACAAAGGTTTGAAATAACAGCAACGAATTATCCATATTCGCTATAATTTTGAAAACCCAAATTTTCATACCCCCTAGAATATCATCTTGCACCCCCAGGGGGTGTGAGCACCCCTGGTTGGGAACCCCTAATGTAGATGATGCCCTGTTGAATTGGATAAGCATAATTCCTTATTTGAGGAGAGTATCTGGGCTATTAGCAAGAGTTAATGCACACTAAGCTGCTTCTTACTCAAGATTTCCCAGCCTCTTCAAACCCTGGGTGTGATAGGGACTCTAGCTTATATAGGAGCAAAATATAGTTGGGAAAGAGGGTCCCCAAAATAGCAATAAAATAAGTTGTCTGATTTGCTTGGTGCTGTACTCAAAGCAACCATGAATCTTTTTCTCTCTCTTTTTGGCAGAAGCAGCCTCAGCACAGCAGCAAATGCAATTCCATGTAAGGTGCTTTTGGGAAACGCAGATGGAGGGAGATAAGAGCCAGAGCTGCCTTTACAGGCATGCTGATGTTTCTTAAAAGCTTCAAGAATAGCCCCCACAGTGTTCACAAGGCAATATAAGTTTGCACCAAGAGAAGGCAATAGAAAGAGAGTTCTGATTCTCTAAAAGTCAGGAGAAGTGATCTTCCATAAGTACTTGTTTAATTTTGACGACTTTTTAAATATTAACTTTGAGCCTGATGTTCCAGGTATATGGTTGTAGATTCTGGGAGGCATAATTCCAGCTGGAAGTCACCAATGTTGCAAAACCAATAAATGTGGAGGGCGCAAGGAAAAGTCACAGACAACTAAATTGAACAATATGTCTATGGAAATTCTCAATCATCCAGGTCACGATTGTCCCAAGGGTGCTTTTTCCAAAAGGCTACTGGGATTTCTTGATTTTTTTCCTTTGAAAACTTCTCCCCACCAGTCAGTTAGAACTAAAGAAACTTCTTGGAGGAGGAGAGAAATGTTTTCAAAGGGAAAAAAAACAACCAAGGAAGTTTAGTTGCCTTTTGGAAGAAGCACCTTTGAGACAAACTGAACGATAATTTCAGGCTACAAGCCTGTTATCCCCTTGTTTTACTTACTTGGAAGTGATTTTTGCCTCTTTCCTTTAAATAAATATGTGTTTGGCTTGAGACTTAAAATGGCTTGAATTCAAGTGTTCTGGGGTTTTTAAAAAATGGTTTGCAGATTGAGAAGCACACCTGCTTCGCTAACTTATTGAACTAGAAAATGACCTTTTAAAAATGCATAATAAACTGGACTTGGTTTAGCCTCAGCCCCAGATGGTAGATTTACATTCACTCTGCTACTTTGAGGAAAGTATTTGTTTACTTGAATTTGCTATGACCACGCTCTCCAGTACACCCCTGGGCAGATTATAAATAACTCTGAACTCTGTATATATATTCTAGGCAGCTTCATAAATGTTTTTATTTTAAAAAAGGAGTTCAGTCTCCCATGTCTTTCAGAGAAAATCTTGCGTCAGTTTTGCTAATAAATTCTTAGGTACTGTATATCCTTAAGATTATTAGAGGTGTGGCCTTCTCCTCTACTTAATCTTCCACTTAACTTTTCTGTGCCTTAGGTGTGGAACTGCTTTTCTTTTTCCAGTTTTGAACTTAGTTCTTTGCTGTCTTTTTCCATTTTCTTCCGTGCAGTTGATGGAAGGCCTTCAGGTTTACACTCTTCCATTTAGTGTTCTGTTAAAAAAAAAGTAAGCTCTACTATTTTTCTCCTCCTACCTAGTCTGATTTCTCCTCATTCTGCCGTCACTCTCATCCTTTTAGCGGTAAGTAGTTTATGCAAGATCAAAGATCTTGTGTTTAATCCCAGGGGCAGGGATTTTGATATTCTTTAGTGGTTTCCAGCACAAGAACATCTCTCTTACAGATGGAGTAATGCTTTTTCGGTACAGTACAGATGCCTGCTGATTTCTTCTGTTATCTGCTGAGTTAGCTACGACTTGGAAAAGAGAATGAAAGTGCATACACATACTGTACACTAGCCCTATTGATTCCTTCAAGAATCTATTCCTTTACTCCCGTTTTCCTCTTTAATAAGGTGCATGCCACTTGTATTAAGCCTTGGTAGTTCATCTGGCTAGTCCTCTTTCTGAGATACTTTATTCTATTATTTTATTTCCTAGCTTTTTCACCTTCTTTTTTTATTAAAGAGTTTTACAAAAACAAAATTTTACAATATATCCCCAAGTCCCTCCCACCCCAAACCCCCCCACTTCCCCCCCACTTCCCAGAGCTAAATACAGGATTATAGTTACAATAATCATATTCTAAATAAAAATTATGCATAATATACAATTAACCAAATTCATAATGTGCTTTAACTCCCCTTTAACATAACTACATACAAAGTACCAATAACAATATCCCACTAAAATCTGCTCATAAGCTAAATGGAACTTTTTAGTCCCATATTTGTTCTGAATATAATTTATCCATCTCCTCCAAACTGAAATATATCTTTCCTGTGAATGATCTTTCAAATAAGCAGAAATCTTAGACATTTCTGCAAGATTCGAAACTTTAAACACCCATTCTTCTATAGTAGGCAAACTATCCTTCTTCCAATATTGTCCCACCAGTAACCGTGCTGCTGTTATCATGTTCAACATCAAGTTAGTTGAACATGTTAGTAACTTAACTTTTTCACCTTCTCTTGTCCCCATGTAGTAGTCAGTCTTCTTCACTGGACTATTTTTTTTTTAATCCCATTTATATCCCGCCCTTCTCCAAAGACTCAGGGGCGGCTTACAATCTAAAGCACAATGTGCTTAGCAATAGCCTTCATTCTATGTATATGCCTGCTTATTAGGGCTTTCGCCCCCCCCCCCCAGCGGCTCTCCCCCACCCCTCATACTGAAAAAATATTTTGATATTTATTTTTATAATGTCTTTTGTACAGATTTTACTCTACTGTGCTAGTAGGAAAGCATCAGAAGCTTTCTTTTTAAAAATGTATTCTGTCAGCCTGTCTGTGTTGAAGAATAAAAGCATTGTGTTTTATACAAATGCATAAAATAGGCCTCTAAATAAACTTACTTTTGGCTCTTCTCTTGTCTTTTTTCTAACAAGTTGTTTTATGGATCTTGATTTAATCTAACGTCAGCCAGTGAATCTCCCTTGTTGTGTTGGCGGTTTTTATCATGCACTCTAAAGGTGGTGTGTGTTTTTGTACTAGAATAAAATTTTATAGTATCAGCCCAAAATTTCAGCACATCCAGATGGTATCTCTGTTATTCAAGGAACAATATATATTTTGAGATGTCTTTTTCTGGTATGAATTTTATAAGCATCCTTTGTCCCCCACCCTCTCCTTGTTTTTCTTTTTTAAACAAACTATCATTTCACATTTTAAGGTTTTGATGAAAGACAGCAGATACAGATACTACACATGTGTGCATGCACACACATACACCATACAGAGAGAAAGAGAGAGACCATATATATTCTTATATCTGTGACCATGTTTGGATAAGCCAATCCTTGAATTTTTATCCTGTGTTTGTGTGTGTGTGTGTGTACACACACACACACACACACACACACACACACACACACACACTGAACTGAGGGATCCTTGGGCCCCTCTGAGCTTGCTTCCTTTCTTGCAGATGTTTCATTACCCAAACGAGGTAATATCATTAGTGCTAGTGTGATGATTTAAAGCCTATCAGTGCTAGCACTGATGATGTTACCTAGTTTGGGTAATGCATGGAAACAAGCAAGTTCAGAGAGCACCAAGGACCTCTCATACATACATTATGTTACTTTTTAATATGATGGTCAGATTTTTCTTTTGTTTTAAACTATTTCTGAATTGTGTTACTTTTGTAAGCTTGCAAAGCATTGCCATTTTCCACTGCAAATTAATGGCTCGAGTAATTGGTATTTTTTCATTTGGCTGATGTTCTTGGCTTGATACCTTCTCTGCCAATAAAATTCAGGCAGGAATGCAGGTGGCATTCATGGAAGAAAATACAATAATTTAAAAATTGCACTCAGGATTATATTGCTTTAATTATATATTCAGAACTTCATTTCACCTGAATATAATACTGATCATTTGGTTTACCTTGTTCAAAATTTGAACCTTGCAGGGCAGGCATAGAGCTACTTTTTAAAAATCCTCATGGATGCCTCATCCTGCTGTTTACATAGGTCCCATTTTGATCATTCCTATTTTATAGGCAGGAACCTGAAAGAACAAATGGAACTTGTTGGCTTACAGGAGAGCTCTAGTCAATTAATTGCATTAAATTAAATGTACAAGTCTCTTTATAAGGATTCTGAGCAGTATACAGTGAATAGCAGTAATAAAAATCAGATAAAAATCAGGGTCACTAAACATCTGGAAGAACAGCCATTCTAGCAAAAAAAAAATGAAAGTCCCAACACTTGTTGAATCCAAGGCTAGGAGAGATAGCCAAGTTTTCAAGGCTCTTTTAAACACGGTCAAGCCAGGTAAATCTCAGGAGAGCTGGTGTTCAGGTGCTACAACAAGAAGTTAGAAAAGGGAGGCAGGGAGATATTGCAGTTAAAACTGTCTGTTTAGATGCCTGCAGTGCCAACTGGATGCTCATAGTGGAGTTCATTGAAAAATAATTTCAACTATCAGCTGTTTCACCTAATTAGGGCTATTGGTTCTTTTCTCCAAATCAGTTTCATTCATTCTGTTACTCCTGCAAACATGTTTCTGTTTACAAGTAACATTCTTTATGAAGCAATTAAAAATAATTCTGAAGGCTTGATGTGTGTAGTTTTTCTCACTTACAGTCTTTATTTGGTAGCTGATATTCTTAAATCTTTAAAAGTACGGTAGTTTGAATGTTAGGGAAACAGCAACTCATTTGGTTTTCATGTGCTTGTAACTGTACTGCTGTAGGTCTGTGAGCCATGTGGCTAAGGGAGATTTCCATTTTTTTAGCATGTAAAATGAATAAAGACCACACAAAACTGTTCATAAGTAACTCGACTTTGGGAGCCAACATTCCAGGAAAAGGTCAAAATATAATGCCTAATTAAAGGGAGCTGTGATGAACTGTGCACGGGGCTTGTAATTTTAAGAGATTCCACATGCTTTCAGAATGTTTAAAAAAAAGACTAGAAGAAGCAGTAAGAACCAACAAAGAGGAAGTCCATTTTAAATTATGTGCGGTGTTGTGTAAGATAGACGAGTTGAGCGAAGGAATTACTCTTCTTACTGACTGAACATGCAGGTTAAGCGTTCAGCTCAAGCTGCCCTAAAATCCTTTTTTTCACTTCTGCAGATGTTTTCCTGCAAAAGCAGCTAGTGTCATTTATCATCCATGTTCTAGGCCAGGGATAGGCAACCTTGGCTCTTTTATGACTCAGGGATTTCAACTCCTGGCTCAGGAATTCTGGGAGTTGAAGTCCACGAGTCATAAAAGAGCCAAGGTTGCCTACTAGGCCAATATTTTTGTTCACATATTATTGTGATAAAGCCTGAAGCAGGACAGACAAGATATTTTGAATTTTGAGAGTATATTACAGCATTCTCACAAAATGACTGACATGATAGGTAGAAACAGGGCTGGCACCTCCATGTGGCAGAAAGCAAACTATACTTTAAGAACCAGTCACTCACCATTTTATTTTCGATGAATGCCTTTGCAGTCTATATGAGACTCACTGAAATAGTTGAAAATATACTTTATATTTGAGGCTGATGCTGTGCTTTGCAGTATTCTAGTTTTCCATTTTTCTAAAGTAAAAGAACATTACAAAAATAAAATTAATCAATGCAGGGAGCTTGGCAGGATCCTAGAAAGATGCCAGTGGGCATATTGTTGCATCTGGTACAATGCTGGGAATACAAAAATTAGGAATTCCTTGAGAGAAATATAATATAAAAAAGGTTTTCTGAAATAAAATTGTGCAACAGCAAACCTAAGAAGTAGTTGTTTATGGATAGGATTTACTTATTGCACTAAGTCATAGTAAGGCTGCTTGTTTTTGGTTTGGCACATATGGCGCGTAAACTATTTTTTTTATTTATATCCATTAACGTGTGATTTATCCAACACACTACAGTTAAACATACCACGAATTAGCCTGATGTGGGAATCTGATCCCTCAGTTCATGTTACTGTTCCATGGTTTTTTTAAACATTTTATTTTTTTATTCAAAAAGTTAAAATACAAACTTCAAAAAAGAGAAAAATATTTTATAAAAACAGAAGAAAAATAAACAAGACATGTGCATTAAAAAAGGCACACACACACACACACACACAAAATATACAATATACATATATTATCCCCCCAGCTGAATACTGATGAATATATTGCAACAATAATTTCACACCCCTTGCAAAGCAGACACAATTTTTTAAAATTTCTAATTGTATTTGCAAGTTATTGACCTGTTATCTATCTACCATACTAAAAATAAAATGGTTAACTAGAACAACAAAAAAAGCAAAATTAAAATTTCAAAACCCTCTGTTAACAATTTATTATTGTATTCAACTCGTAGAAAGTTTACCACGGCTTCTTATCTACATGTTACTGTCTCATGTTAACCTGTTTATTTGGGATGTCATACTTTAACCATACTTTTATTAATATCATGTCTGAATTAATTTGAGGATAACCACATCTTCTGCATCCTTTTAGTCCTCCTTGAACTTTGCTTTTAATATATGATCAGTGGCATATTTTCCACATCTTCATCTCTAGTTTTAGAACAGATCAAAGCTGTATACAAGTGAGACATGAAATGGAAATTGATTTTTCCTGCTGAAATCCTATATCGTGTCCAGGGCTTTTTTTCTCATAGAATGCTCAGAACGGAGTTCCGGCACCTTTTTTGGATGGAACCTTGTAGGATAGGCAAGGTGGTTTGTATGACATGTGTGAGTTCCGGCACCTTTTTCTTTTACAAAAAAAAGCACTGATCGTGTCTATCCTAAAAATACAGAAATTGTATATGGCTAAAGAAATAAAATAAATTATATCTGCTGTGGCAAGTGGCAGTCTGATTTTCATGTCTTGCTTGATGACAGATGTTTGAGTTGATCAAAGTTTATTAATGGACATTCAGCCAGATTCAGACAACTAACTAACAAATGTCAGTGAACAAATAACAGTGAAATTCCAGCTTGGTTTTCCAGGAACAGAACCTCAGCTTTCTAGGTATTTGCTGGCATTTTCCCACTATTATCTCTGCCAGCTTTATTCCTTTCCAGAGATGAAGTGAGAAGCAGCTTGGATTATCAGAAATCTTTTTTACTTATAAGAAACATATGTCCTATTCATTTGATTATTTTCTTAAATTAAAACTCCTTGTTGCCACCAAAATCATTGAGTTGGCTGGCATCAAAGATCTCAATCAATAAATCTTACAAATAAATCCAGTGAGGGTATATTCAAACCTTTTTGTTCAATTCTCCTCAGTTTTCTAAAATCTTGCATTTGGTACCGGTGTATGTTCAGAGCAGCATTTCCCCAGTGTTGGCTGGAGAATTCTAGTAATTGAAATTCACACATCTTAAAATTTGTGGAGGTTGAGAAACATTGCTCTAAAGCCGATAGGTTAAAATAATGGTAAAATTAAATATTCAAATATTTTAAGACATTCACACATGATATTGCAATATGTTAAAATCATAACCTCTCGGCATTAGCCAAGAGACAAAGATTTAGATCAAATGATTTGATGTGAATTTATTCCCTTCAGTTATCTCTGTTACACTCTGTCATAGCTTTTTAGCTAGGACAATTCACAATTTGAGGACTTTGTTTTACCTAATTTTATATTTTAAATTGTGTTGTTACTTTCTATAGTTGTACTAGTATTTCCGTCCTGTGCCAATGACTGCAATTAAATTTTGATTGAGAGAAATGAGGATGTTTTGAATTTCTCTCTTAAGTATAGTGTTGGATGCATGATGACCAAAACACTGATTAAGCCATCCTGCCCAAAAATAGAGTGCCTTGGAAACTATTTCTCAACGTCCATCACAATTTGTAATTGGGTTCATATCTGTTATTTGTAGGTAGCTCCTGTTTTACTCGTCTCGTCCTTTGCATTTTGTTAGTATACGCACATATTTATTTAATAGAAGACGACAAGGTGTAGTTTTGAGAGCCAGTTTAGTAAAGCATCAGGCTAGAAACTGGGAGACTGTGAATTCTAATTCTGCCTTAGACACAAAGCCAGCTGGGTGACTTTTGGGCCAGTCACTCTCCTTCAGCCCTAGGGAGAAGGCAATGGCAAACCAATTTCAAAAGAATTTGCAGTCACCTGACTGGAAGGACCTACAAAATATTTGACCCTTCCATTTGGAAGGGCAAGTCCATAAGGAAAAACGCCTGAACATCCAAAATGTAGTCACATCTGACCCAACATCAAAACATCAAAACAGAGTCGTAAGTCCCCCATGGGATATCCATTGTAACTTTGAAGGGTCACTAAATGATCGGTTTTAAGTTGAGGACTACCAGTAACAGTGTTGCTCTCCTTGTTCTCTGGGAATTTTTCTGAACCACCAACAGAAAGTTTGGAGATAAGATATGAAGCTGAAGGCTTGGTAAAAAAGAAAGATTTTGGAACCTTCCTTCTTCGTTGCTTGCTGTTCCCCCTGAAAGGAACTCAAAAACCCAGTTCCTCAATTTTATTGACTTCAGAGAAGTCTGATATATTGTCAGGATATGTAATATGATTTAAACATTTCAAACAATAACTGGCATATATATTTCTAGGTGCTGAGAAACGTGTAGTTCAGATGCACGTTCTTTGAAATTTTCCAGAACAAAGAAATCAGCAATAATAATCATAATTGTAAACAATAATAAAGAGTTAGCAAGCTGTTTGGTACATGGAATGAGTTCCTCCATACCCCTTGCCTTTCAAATGTAATACTGGAACTGTTTGACATCTATACAACAGGCCTCATAAAATATTTTATAGAGCATTTTTCTTTTACATTACACTGTTGACTGACTGCTTTTTCCACAGATTCCTTTTCTGGGTACAATGTTGTTCTTCAGTCTTTCAGTACTGCTGTGAGTGAGTCAGCTCTTCCTCACCCATCAGAGATTTATTGATCTGAATTCCAACCATAAAAAGCTAATGTCCAGTTTATATAGCAAATTGACTCTGGCATATTCATTTTTAATAGACTTTTAGCACTTTAGAACTTGCTATTATCAAAAATGTTCCAGAGTGGTGCAATTATTTTCTCTAATAATGCTTATAATAATAATACTTCAGAATATGTGGGATTTCTTTGGTTTTGGCTTCTTCTTTCATTCCTGTTCATGTCTGTACAACCATCAGAGGTCAATCATCAAGGAGTCCTTTGAAGGAGTCTTTTAAATTTAAATCTACAGGCCTCAAGTCCTGCCTCTCCTTCACACTTCTCCTTTATTAATCATCATTGCACAATTGCTGAGGAGTAAATCAAAATTACCAAACAGTTTTACGCATTTTCCAAATAAATCTTGCACTGCCCACAACATCCTTTCCATGGGCTTGGAAGGATAAGAGAAAAAAGCAAGCACCTAAAGAATGTTGACACACTAATTTTAGAATATGTGAAGAACACTGCACTTAATTATATGTGTTCCCTAGAGGTAATAATCTGGAAAAAGTTAATTACAACTTTGGTTTTAATGTTAATTAATTTTGTGTAACAATCTATATTTAAATATGAAAAACTTTTCACAAATAAATAGGATAGAGGCTCAGTGTCTTCCTTCCTTCCTTCCTTCCTTCCTTCCTTCCTTCCTTCCTTCCTTCCTTCCTTCCTTCCTTCCTTCCTTCCTTCCTTCCTTCCTCTTATATACTTCCAATGTATAAAAACCATGGACTTTATGCCTAAATGAGATTTTGAAACTTGGTCCTGTTAATGAAATTCCAAACGTCTAAAACACACTAGCATGTAGTATGGATAGTCCTCGACTTACATTCATTTAGTGACCATTTGAAGTTATAACATCACTGGAAAAAGTGATGTGTGGCTGTTTTTCACACTTATGATGATTATAGCATCCCCATGGTCACGTGATCCAATTTCGGATGCTTTGCAACTGCTTCATACTTATGACTGTTGCTGTGTTCCAGGGACATGTCATCACCTTTTGTGACTTTCTGACAAACAGAGTCAATGGGGAAGTCAGATTCACTTAACAACTGTGGCAAGAGAGGTTGTAAAATAGAGCAAAAAGAAAAGGTGCAAAGAAAGAAAAAGAAGAAAGTAAGAAAAGAAATATATAAAGAAATGACTTCTTCTTTATCGATATGCAAACCCATAAATCATTACTTTTTCAGTCCTGGTGTCAGTAGAAAGTCTGTGAAGGGTTATCAGAGCTTTATAGAGACATCCTATTTTAACCTTGGTCAAACAAAACAGCTGTATATTCCTTTTATTTCTGACAATCTTTAATTCATTCAGATGTTATCATAGGGTTTGGTCTCTCTTTCGTTTCTCTTTTTCCATTCTAAAGTTTGTTCGAGGCTCTAGCAAACTTCTTTTGTAAAACCAGCAAAAGTATTATCCAGATTATTCGCTTGGTTTGTCCTTTGTATTGCCACTTTGATTTTCAAAACTTTAACCAACTTTTATATATTCAATAGAAAGTCCTCATGAGGTTGTTTTCATGGCTTGTCATTTGTAGTTCCACTTTTCCTGCCTTCTCTATCTTATAATCCCCATTTTTTTATTATTATTATCCAGTATTTATGGTTGTGCTGTTTCTGCATCAGGTAAAATTTATTTCATGTCAATCCTATATTTTGGACATAGTCTGTCCATGGAAGCAGATATCTATCATTGCTGATATCGTAGTTACTAATTTTTGGGCTCATTCTTTGGAAATCTGAAGTATTTCAAATGGATTGTGTCATTTTGTAAATTCCTATGCTAAACAAAAACCAAAGGCAAGTTTACACTGTTTTCCCTTTTTCTTTTCTGCCTAGAATATTTAGTCCCCTCTAGTGTCCAATTTCAGAAATCAAAGTCTGAAATCTCTGTTATGACTTAAGATAAGACAGAACAATTTGGTTCCCACGCAAATATTGTGTATTTTATTTAATTATTTCTAAAATCTTATAATAAAAGTCTCAATATTTCAAATTTGTCAGGACTTTAATTCATTTATAACTCTTGAGTTAAAATCTTATTTGGCCTCTTGCTGTTGATTTTCAATATTAAACTCTTAATTGTGCTTAATATTTTTTTCTGTTCAAGAAAGAAGGTAAACTCGATCAGGTGGTTTTTCAAACTTGTCATCCCAAAGATCTCTAGTAGCTGTAGGATAATTAAGGCAACAATTTACGAGAGCAATTAGAAAGTGAAGTTAATAAACACAATGTTCTTTTAAAGGCTCTGCTGCGATTGTGGCCACGTTAGATGATGCCTCCATCTCCCTCAAATCTGGAGGAGACCACCGACTACTGAGACCAGTGAAAAGCAGCCATCTGGGTCACATGTGTGTGATTTCCCACCCTCTTCTTGCCAGAATAGGTTCTAAAGTATTGTCTCCTCGGTGGTTCTTTGGTCTTGGCCACAGTTATCTCTGCTCTTTTGGAGATGAACTTCCCCTAAAAGTTTTCCTCTTGCAAGGTGCATTTTTCTTGAGTTTCTTATCGTTCCCTAACCTAGAGAAAGAGAGAGGAGAGAGAGAGAGATAAGAGCATTTTGTGGCAGGGCTTATCGCTCTTTGGAACATTATTTATTTTTAATTCCATTTATATCCCGCCCTTCTCCGAAGACTCAGGGCGGCTTACAAGCTTAGCAGTAGCCTTCATTCTATGTATATGCCTGCTTATTAGGGCTTTCACACACACCCCAAGCGGCATTATTACAAAGTCAGCTTAATTGCCCCCAACAATCTGGGTCCTCATTTTACCTACCTCGGAAGGATGGAAGGCTGAGTCGACCTTGAGCCTGGTGGGATGCGAACCTGCACTAATTATGCCCCTCGAAGTGAGATCTGCCCCCACCCTCTTGGCCTTCTGAAATGGTCTGAAAACCTGATTCTGCCAACTCACTTGGGGGTCCAATGGGACCAGTCCACTTTGTAGGTGATTAGTAGATTAGGAGAAAATCCCGTCTCCACCCCGTTTACATATATGTCCCCTTTTATCTAGTTTTTTTGCTGTTGTTTATTTTTAATGTTTTAATTTTAATAGCGAATGCTTTTAATGTTGCTAATGTTCTCATTGTGCTATATTTTGCTTTTATGATATTGTAAGTCATCCAGAGTTGCTTGAGATGAGGGGGCATATAAATTTAATGAAGAAATAATAAAAACAGTTCATAACTTTTTTCCCTTGGACTCTGACTGGTGCACCGTATTTTTAAACATTTAAAATGTTTATATATTTCTGATTTCAGTTATTTACCCAGCTTTCTTCCCTCTTAACAACCATACTCTAAATATTTACATTTGCCTTGCTATGTTTTATATATAGCATAAAGGTAAACTTAAATTTGATTAACTTTTGTTGTAAATATATGCTGTTAATTTTGCCATTACTCCATATTCTCCAAGTTTAAGTTCTCAGTCTGATATCATAGTAACATGCTAAGGTTATTCTCAAAGCCATGAACATGTAACTTAATAAATTGTGATTTATTTATTTTTTTATGTTTTGAAATGATGTCTAATAAGAATTGCCCAGAATCACTTTGTAGCGGAGATGGGCGGCGTAGAAATGAATGAATGAATGAATGAATGTTTCATTTCAAATTTGATTTCTAAAATTCTTGGAATAGCGTTGAGTATTTCTTTTTAAAGGTAAAGGTAAAGTTTCCCCCACACATGCGTGCTAGTCGTTTCCAACTCTTGGGGCTGGTGCTCATCTCCGTTTCAAAGCTGAAAAGCCAGCGCTTGTCCGAGGACGTCTCCTTGGTCATGTGGCCGGCATGACTAGACGCCAAAGGAGCACGGAACGCTGTTACCTTCCCACCGTAGTGGTCCCTATTTTTCTACTTGCATTTTTATGTGCTTTCGAACTGCTAGGTTGGCAGAAGCTGGGATGAGTAACAGGCGCTCACTCTGTTACGTGGCACTCGGGATTCGACCCGCCAAACTGCCGACCTTCTGATCGACAAGGTCAGCGTCCTAACCCACTGAGCCACCGCGTCCCTTCTTTTTTCTTTTTAGTACTTTTTAAAAAATATGTCGATCTCATGTGGTAAAATGTTTTTTCTGTCTTATGGTATTTCCACCATTTATTTTTTTACTATATGATCCATCTATTCTAGCGATTATTGACCAAGTAGGAATGCCCTACATTCATCCTGCTGGCATTTTCTTCTAGGCAAGTTTTTCCCAACCTTGGCAACTTTAAGATGGGTGGACTTCAATTCTCAGAATTCTGGGACTTGATGTCTACCAATGTTAAAGCTGTCAAGTTTGAGAAGCACTGTTCTAGGCCTTGGGATAAGATGACTGGAACCTTCCACTGGTTGCTTCTTGTGGGTGGAATATGTTTTGGGTTTTCTTTTGGATTTGCCAACCTGTTCCTTTTTTTCTTTTTTCCTACTTTGGTTTTGTTGTATGCTTTTTTATAGTGTTTTTGTTCTGTTCAGTGCATTACAACCTTCAGAGTTGTCTTGAAGCGTGAGTGTGTGTGTGTGTGTGTGTGTGTGTGAGAGAGAGAGAGAGAGAGAGAGAGAAAATTGAGTAAAATAAATCAAAGCAGCCAAGCCTATTATAATTAAGGTAGATGGTTTTAAAATTACACAGCATAGGAGGTAGAAGACGACTAAATAAATCAACTGATTGACAAAGACGATGTGGTTTAAGGAAAAATGTGGATGTGAGATGTTCAAAGTGTTATCTACTTTTTTCAGTATACCATAATCTGCTGTGCTTTTGCCTTGCCCAGATTCCATAAGATTTGACTGATTAATTATTCAATAACTTCAGTTTCTAAGGCCGCTCATTCATCAACAACTCTGGGCATGTTGCAGACAATTAAATGTAGTTGTTGACCTTAAAAAAAAATCTGCACCTTTGCTTTTTGTGCTTAAGACTAAACCGCATATGATTTTGTTAATACATAGTCACTCCCAGATTCTACGATTTTTAGTGTTAAATGCATGGTTGCTTTTACAAACTTCACATTTTTATCTGCGTCTATGTGTGCATGTCCATTGGTCTTTATTTTGAGCCATTAAATACACTCACTTTTATTTATGACTCATTTTTAATATTTATTGATACTCAAATATTTTAATTATGTACTCACTTTAATTATTTATTTTCCAGCCAGAAAACCTGCAGAAGAATTGGCTTCGGGAATTTTATCAGGTACCGATTTATGTTTTCATTATTTAGGGTTTGTACATTCAGTAGTTCATTACATCTTTTCTTCCTCCACCCCTTTCAAAGAACTGAAACCATGAGACATTTCCCCACCTCTTTATTCCCTGCAACAATCCTCCTGCAAGAGACACCAAAGCTGGCTTTCTGTCTCAGTCTCTGGCCAACTAGATGGCTGCAAGAACTCAAAGTCTCTTTCTCTATGACTTTCTAGCAGCTTCTATGGAGATAAAGGTTAGGAAGTTCTATTATAAATGGGAGGAAATCTCTGCAGTCAGAGATGTATCACCTATACGGCAGAAGAATTGGAACTAGAGTTTAGATGGTGTGTTTTGGGAAGTTAAAACTAAGATAAACCGCAAACCACATTTCCTCTTACTCTCTTCTGGGCTATGAATTTACATATGTCATTGTGTCAACCAACAACTGTATAACTTTCTTTTGAGTAAAGATTTCATTTTAAAATAAGGAAGAAAGTTCTTGGTGACACTGTCATGCATTTCTAGAAAATGCAACATATGACACAAATCCCTTTTTGTAATTTTTGGAAAACCACTGTTGTCATGTTTTCTCGATTATTTTAACTGTTTCAGCTGACGTTTTGATTAAAAGTGCTGTTTGTATTTTGCTGTTTGGAGCAGATTGGTAAATTTAAGGTTCATCGAGTAGCTATAACATCTTTTTTAAAATAAATAAATAAATAAATAAATAGTTCAGTTACATTGATCCATTGTGTTTCTCTATAATAAACAGAAAGGGTAATATTGCTTTTCCATATTTGTGCTTGTGGGTTATCAGATCTTGTGTTTTGAAATCACTAAAACCAATCACTGTAATTGTGTTATTAGGTAATTTTATTCATTTGTGATGCCAACCTGTTATTTGTCGATATTCTAGCTTCGATGAAGTTATAGTTGGTTTGTTAATTAGCTTACATTAGGAGGCAGCAACAAGAATCAGACAGTGAAAGCAACAGTACATTTGCAGGTCATGCTAAGCAAAAATTCTGAAGAAATGCGGCATATTGTGAAATGAGTTTTCACCCTCTTGTTTGACTCCTCCCATCAATAGGAGTTTGCTAAATGTGTGGAAACTTTTTCCATGGTTTGGTTAGCCTAAAATAAGAACAATTTGGAACTCTGGCTTGTTTCTCTCTGACAACTTAGTTTGGAATCCTTTCAGTTTCAGAAAAGTTGGCCTTGACTTAGGAGTAGTTATTAAGCAAAGCTTTCAACTGGCACATTTGGGAAAGTTATCCAGACCAGGTCAGTCTAAGTAAGGCCATATGTGCATGTATAAAATGATCATAAATTTTCATGTAAGCTGTCAGCAATAGCTGGGCAAAGCAGATTGACCTGAGTCATGAGTAGATGGGTCATGATAATGAGCTATCTGGAAGGATTTTTATTTATGCTGGCAGGATAGAATCTTAACACACTTCTAGTAGAAACAAAGATTTGCATCTCAAAAAATTAAATCAAGCAGCTTTAACAAACTTAGGTTTCCTTGTCCGATAGTGCTAGATAAAAAAGGATGGCATTTGTTCAGAAGCAAACTGCATGACAATAATCTAAATTTTATATCCAATTAAATAGAAATCATATGCTAAGACTCAAAAGGAAATTAAATGGGGGAAAAATCTTGTGGGACAACAGCTTGAAAAACAATATAGGTATTCCATTTAGTGACCATTCAAAGTTACAACGGCACTGAGAAAAGTGATTTTTCACACTTACGATCGTGGGCAGCATCCCTGTGATCATGTGATCAGAATTTGGATGTTTGGCAACTGGTTCATATTTATGACAGTTACAGCAACCCAAGGTCATGTGGTCAATTTTCGCAATCTTCTGACAAGCAAAGTCAATGGGGAAGCCAGATTCACTTCACAACCATGTTACTGTTGTGATTCAGGGTCAGCCTGTGGGTTCGGCAGTTGGGTCGGATGACTCAGAGGAGGAGGGGGTGTTGAAGAGCTTGCTGATGATAGCCCTCAGCCAGGCCCCTCCCACCTGGTCACGACAGAGACCCAGCTGTGTGAGCCTGACAGCGTGGATGAAGATGACCCACAGCTGGCCCTGTTCAAGGACGCCCGACGCAGGAGGCAGTCAATCAGGAGTAAACAGAGGAAAGCAATGGGGCACCTCGGAAGGAGGCAGAGAGAAGCCACGCCCTAAACTGTATAAAAGGGGAATGTGTGGGAGGGCTGGTTTGCTGAAGGCAACCGCTTGAAAAGCTCCTGTTTCTTGGTTCGTGTCTTGTTTGTTTTTGTAGCAATAAATTTGGCAGGCTTAATTCCAGCCTCTTGCCTTCTTGTAAAAGGGATTGTCCCTGCCTTTTCTGCAGGGCCGGTAGCAGGCCGGTACAGAACAGTTACTAACTTAACAACTGCAGTGATTCACTTAGCAACTGTGGCAAGAAAGATTGTAACATGGGGCAAAACTCATTTAGCAACATAAATTTTGGACTCAGTTGTGGTTGTAATTCAAGGACTACCTGTAATTTGGTAAGATCATCCCGGTGGTGGCAATGACAGGTAACTTATCTTGTACCTCCAGGGATCCATAGGTTAAATTTACCTGGTAATTGTGGCATGGGATCAGAGCGGTAACCTTAACCAATACAGAATCAGAACAACTTCTTCCAACTTGTGTCAGTGCATTCACAGCTTTAAGTAGTCAACAACAGAAAGCTGGTTTAGTCTTTGTCCAAATGTTTGGGTGGAGATTCATTTGCTGAATCCAAGGACAACTAAGTATGGGCCACTTTACACAGGTTGGCTGAAAAACTTACAATATTAAAAACAAACTTATTGTCAGATATGTCAATACCATGTAGTGGTTTAATTCATGCAGCCGTACTCCAATCAATCTCATATTCCTTTTGAAATGAGGTTAATATTATGATAGCATAAACAACAGGAACCAAGCACTTTCCAGTTTTCCTGGCCTTAATGGAGGCCCGGCCTCCTATGACCTGAAAATGGGGTTTGCCAAATTCCAGCTGGCCTCCAGCACCAGTGTACCTTTCTTTTGGCCAATACTGTTGCTGCTGCAGAGGTTTCTGGCTAAAAGTAACGATCAAAGGTATTGATCAAAGATATCGTGGGATAGGATCTGAGAGATATTGAAATGGGCCCCAGCTATCCTTGTTAATGACCCAAAGCTGTCACAAGCTTTGCACATGGGAGTTTTTAGGAAAGTCTTTACCATGAAGACAAATTGCTGCCAGTGATCAACTGAGCAACTCTCAAGCTAACTCTCTGAAGGTATTGTAGTAGCCAATTAGTTTAAAAAAATGGCTCCTGGATCATTTACTGTTAGTAGTTCGTCATATGCTTCTGGCCATATCTGCATAGGTGGAGCAACACCGTAGTAGCTGTTTTGATTACAGCAGGGGTAGGCAACCTCGGCTCTTTTATGACTCATGGACTTAACTCCCAGAATTCCTGAGTCAGCATGGCTGACTCATAAAAGAGCTGAGGTTGCCTACCGCTGGATTAGAGGAAGGAGACAAACATCATTTCAGCTTGAGAGAAAATTTTGAAATTAAGGTTGAAGTTAATTACAATGACCTCTCAGCAAGAGCAGAGAGCAAATACGGAGATAAAATATAGAAATGGAAGAATAAGATAAGGAAAAGATAAAATTGAACTGAATGGAAGACATAATTTTTAAAAAAACCAGTTGCTCTTCATGGTGTCATGGGGTCAAGAGCATTAGACTTAATCACTGTATAAAGAAGAGAATAATGGGGAGGTACTGCAGCTATCCATGTTATGGGGGAAAAAAGCTGGCTGGCAGTTTTCCTTGTGAATGTTATTTCACTTGGAACATATACCATCAGATATAGGATAGGCTTTAGAATAACACAGTGTAGGTGTTGGTGTTATGTGATATTTGTTTTGATTGCTAACATTAAATCCCTAGAGCAAGAAGGAACATTTCCTTTTTTTTCCTGACTGTGTATATGTGGAATGCATTTTTAATTGGGCTTGAGGCTTAGGCATGCTAAAAAGCCATATCACTTATTATTATTAATCCTGCCTTTTTAATGTATAACTCAAAGTGGCGGACATACTTAATATTCCTCCCTCCTGTTTTCCCAACAACAATCCTATGAGATGGGTTGTATTGGGAGAGAGCGAGTGTCCCAAAGTCACTGAGCTGGCTTTCATCCTTAACGGAGACTAGAACTGGTTTCCTGGCTTCTTTCTTAGCCGGCACCAAACTATGGTAGTCTTTCTTAAGCTCCAGAGGGGTTGACTTCCTATTCAGCCTGTGTGTACTTGGGTACAGATAGACACAGCAATACTCATTGTATGGCACAGTTGTGCAGTTTGGGGGGACTTCAGAGCTACAGCTGGAGCTGACTATTTAGTATTTCTCTCCCTCTAGGAATTTCTGTCCTGCTTTCCAGGATGGAATGGGAAAGCATTAGTAGTCCATCCCTCTCAATGAAAATCCACAAGATCCCAAACTAATTGAATTTTTAGATTGGTGCCAAGAGCCAACACTGAATCTGAGCCAGTTGCCAAAAATGATGAAAATTGGCATAGAACCTCTTTTCTTCCCGTCTTTCTTACCAAAATGCCTCATTCCTTATGTGAGCCTTGGTCTGCTCCACTTGAAACTTTTTCTTAGAGGTCAAAGGTCAATTAAGTGAGCAGAAAAGGACTCTTCTTTGCTAAATACAGCTGTTTCCTTTTAATAATAATAATAATAATAATAATAATAATAATAATTATTATTATTATTATTATTATTATTATTATTATTATTATTATTATTATTATTATTATTATTATTATTATTATTATTATTATTCCACCATCTGGAAAACCTCATAACATCAATTTATCTAATCTGAAAACAGCCTCCAATAAAGAGCACTATGAAATCTCTTAAAAATCTTCCTATACCGCAAAGTGCCAAACCCAAGATGAAAGAACCGTTTATAATATGACATTGAATTTCTTTGAGTGTTTTTAAATACATTTTATTACAAGTTTTAAAAACAAAGCCTAAAAATTAATACACGGAGTACGCCCTTAGTGACTGCCTCACTTAGCCATTATTCGCAGGTATAATGGTGATGAAAAAGTACCTTTGCTACTCATCCTTGCATTCATAACTTTCGCAGGCCTGTAAAACAAATGAAAGCTGAAGATCATAAATACGGTTGTGGTTTTACTTAGCAACCACTTTGCTTAATGACCAAGTTATCAAGCCCAATCGTGGTCATTAAACGAGGACTGCCTGTTCAAACTAAAAAGAAAAAAGGAAGAAATAGAACTAAACTACAAAAAGAAAAAAAATAGGTAGGAAAAAAAAATCAGATAATAATGGCTTCCAGTTTTCTTGAGAGCTGCTAAATGTACCGTTGTAGATTACCTGTTTTTCTAAAGTTATTCTCTTCTTGTGGTTCTCATGACTTCTTTCTATAATCTAACCTATCTAATCATCGGCACCATAGATTCATTTTCTTCTATTGTACGCAAGAAGTGCATGTTTCCATTTAGCAGTAAACATAAAAATTGGTCTTTTCTGTAATCAAACAGATCCGTTGAATTTCTTTGAGCCTCTGTACTCTTGATTAGTTTGCTTTTTTGTGTTAAAAAAAATTTGCACATGGGTACTAACTACTTGAATTCTAATGGAAACACCGGAGCCTAAGGTTATTGTTGAATTGAGGGCAGTGTGCAGAAGGGAAGGGCAGAAGAGCTCAGAATTTATCACGCTTGGGACTGCAGCCAAGCTGTGCGTGTGACATCATGGAAACTTGTGGTATCCTGTGTTATAGCAGCAAGAAATGTATACTTTGTTCACACAGTCTTGTTTTCTGAATAGATGTTAGGCTTTTACAGAACTCAATCAGGATATCTTAATTGCTGTCCTTAATTGCCAATTTTAAAGCAATAAACAAGCTTGGCACTTAAAAGATTCAAAAATACAGTTGCATTATACTTCCGTTCCATTCTTTTCTCTGAAGTATTTACAGGGAATTCAGTTAGGTCAGCCAAATATGCTAAGCTGTGGGCATTCAATCCAGGGAGGGCCAATCCATGTACAGGAACTGTTTCCTTCTTCATGCGAACTTGCCTCTTTCGATATGCATGCAGAGAAGGGCTGGGGTGTTGGAGGAGGAAAAAGGCATCCTTTGCCAATTTCTTTCTGAGTAGGTGAGAACAACATTCAAACGCAAACCGGTATGTGCAGCTAGCTAGGTCTGGAGCAGGGGTAGGCAACCATGGCTCTTTTATGACTCGTGGACTTCAACTCCCAGAATTCCTGAGCCAGCTGGCTCAGGAATTCTGGGAGTTGAAGTCCACGAGTCATAAAAGAGCCAAAGTTGCCTACCCCTGGTCTGGAGCAACTACAGTGCCCCACATGCTCAC